>NW_015150749.1:407108-465432 GCF_000732505.1 Cyprinodon variegatus
TTTTTCAGCTAGGCTTTGGTTTCCCTTAAGAGATGAGGAGCTTTGTCACTGGGGAGGGCTCGGAGCAGAGCCTCTTCTCCACATCGAAATGAGTCACCTGAGCTGGCTCTGACATTTTTTTCTGATGCCCCCTGGACGCCTTCCTTGGGAGGTTATTCAGGTACGTCGTCACCAGGAGGAGGCCAAGGTGTAAAACCCAAGACATCCTGGAGGGACTATGTCTCTCGCCTAGCTTGGAAGCATCTCAGGCTTCTCCAAGAGGAGCTGGAGGAGGTGTCTGTGGAGAGGGAAGTCTGGGAGTCTCTACTGAGAGTGCTGCCCCAGTGACCCGGACCCGGATGAGAAGGGGGACACGACTACAAACCTTTCAAATGTCTTTTTAGGGTTTTGAAATTTAAAAAAACATTTAGGATGATGCAACAACATCTAGGTTATAACACAAATGTATTTCCGTTCTTATAAATGTATCCATAAGTTATATTACATTTTCTATTAGCAGAAAGTTCTTCCACATCAGTGGTTCAAACATAGAAAGCCTGCAGAGCGATTCCATCCTATTTTTTTCACAGAACACTTGGGAGTAATGTGTAGTTTTAGCCACTAGATGGCACTGCATTCAACAGTCTATCTCATAAAAAAGGACCATTCTTAAACTCCATTTAAAAGGAGCTGCCAAAAGCAGAGCAAAGCTCATAGGAAGGATGCTTCACCTCCGGGTACGCTGTACCAGGCTCCTCCGTTAGTGATTCCGTCCTTGAAGCTGGAGTCGTCATCATTCTTGCGACAGGGAGGTCGTTGTGGGTCTGACATGACCGGGTTGTATATGGAGTACGCTCTGGCCAGAGACTTGAACGTAACATCGTCTGGGCTGGCGCTGTACTCATGGGTAGATCCTGTCATAAGCAGATGTGAGCAGAAAGAAAACAAAACACAAAATATCATAAGCAACACAGGCAATTTTCCTCCTGGTTTTAATAGAATTTAGGATGAAGAACAAATAAATAAAAACTGAGTTTTAATTGTAGTTGAAAAGTTTTTGTGGAAATTTAAGACAAAAATTACATCCCTGTACAATTAAGTTTAAAAAAACGTGTGTAAGTTTTATATATGTTAAATTAACTCACCACTACGTGTCTCGTCATAGGGATAGTTGGCAACAACATCTCCTCCATGCAGGTTAGCTGACAAGACAAAGGGGATGTCCATGATCCAGTGGATCACAGCTTTAGTCTCAGGAGCCAGCTGGAACGATAGAAGAGGCATTCTGCTATTTTAGTTGATATTGAAACGGTGTTTATCATAGTTGAGGTGAGAGAGGAAGTGACTTTATATACGTATCTAACCGTCAAAGTAACAACTGCAGAAGATCACATATTCTGCAACCCCCATGGAGCTTTAAATTTACTGCAAGTATAGCCAAGAAGCCAAATCTTATTATTTCTTAATTGGTCCTAAGTGACCGTTTACCCATGAGATAAGTGGTGTTTAGTATTGATTTTGCCAGGTGTGTTTCAGTAACTTTGATGCAAAAAAAAGAGGATTTTCCAACTTCCCTAATTTTTAAGCATATTTTATTGTGACTGGACTGAAAAAAAGAGAAAATGTGGCCAAATTCCAAAGACTGCTTCACAACACGGTAAGAAACCCTGGTTCCTCTGAAGCAGAAAAGGATATGTGAGGATGATAAAAACTTTACACATAGACTGGTGTGGGGCTGAGTTGCACAAACCCAAGTATAAAAACTATCAAGCATTTAACAACAGATTTCTATGAGCTGTTTCACTGAATCACTTAGACTAATTGCTTGCCTTGGTGTTTTCATCCACTGCTTTCTTCATGTTCTGCAGCAGATGGTTGTTTGCTCCACCCTGTTGCTCGTTAATGTAGACGATGCGGTCCAAATCTGGAAAATTGCGGTTCAGATCCACTCCCTGAGCGTTGCTACGACCCACAAACCAGTCCTTGATCTCTCCAGGCTTCGCACCAAACAAGAATAAATCGTTAGAAAAGGTGCAAAAACACAAGTAACTGCAGCCAAATAGAGTATCCAAAGATTTTCCTTTTACAGCACCCTCCTCTATTATGTATAAATAGTAAAGAATACAATCGCAGCTTTATCTATAAAGTACTTTGAAATTAACTGTTTCACAAAGTGATGTAGATATATAAACAAAACTGAGATGTTATAATCATTGCGCCTTATTTCAAGGCTTTTTTTCATCACTAGAGATGCCAATGAGTAAGGGGACCATTTCAGACCTGCCTCCTCACCTGTGAGGCTGCCTTCTCAAAGCCGTCTGGGTTCATGGAGGGCATGAGGTGGATACGGGTGTTGTGGATGAGTTCGATGATGGTGTCATTTCCTTGCTGGTACTGATTGCAAAGGTACTGAGCGAGGTAGATGATCAGCTCTCTGCCCACGGCCTCGTTACCGTGCATGTTGGCAATGTATTTAAACTCAGGCTCACCTGAGGAGAGAAAACAAGGTGTACTATTAGATCTCATCAGCTAAGAGGCATCTAAGTTTGTTGTTGAGTTGTCATTTTTATTTCTAAAACAAAAAATAGAAGCATGAGAAAAGATAACTTTCACTATTTCTAAGATATGAACTCATCATTGCTTCCTATTTTCAGAGAAACTTAAAGAGTAACCTGGAAATTAAACAGAGACATCAAGATTCACACAATGCAGCAGTAATGAGTGTACTGGCTCATAGCTGCGAGGTTAAACAGAGCTGAACTCCACAGCCCAGAGTTCTGTTTCGACAGTAATGACTTAAAGACAGCAGATTAAGAAGACAGACACAGTCATTGACTGATCGGGCTGAAGCCTGATGCAGAGCAGCCAGCTGGTGACAGCTCTACTAACACAATCACAGATGAGAATATCTAGGGTTTAAAAATTCCTATCATAAGATATTACTGTTTTATCAAATATTAACACATTCCAGAAGGTTGAAGAACAGAGAGAGGGATTCTGGGTCATTTCTCTACACAGTTTCTCCTCAGTACAGGTTTTCCACAATATTTAGGAGGAGCCATTCATGTGTTTATTTAGCTTAATTCTTTAGATCAGTAAAATATATTATACTCAAAACTAACTCTGTTTCAGATCTCTAGCAAAGAGAAGAAAACTAATACTTCCTAGTATTTCAAAAAGTTCTTGTAAGCGTCAAAGTCAAATTTAACTATGAAATGACATGGCAAGTTTAAAAACAGTTGGCCAAATTGCTTAAAAATGTTTTTAAAATAACATATATAAAACTGTAATATATATATAACCGTATATATAACCCTATATATATATATATATATATATATATATATATATATATATATATATATATATATATATATATATATATATATATAAGAATTTGAGAATATGTAGGCAAGCTGGTCCTAGACCATTTAAAACTTTGAAAGTGAGAAAGAAAACTTTGAAATGTATGTGAAGAGATTTTAACACTAGAGTTTTGTGTTCATTCTTATTTTACTGGCTAACAGATGAGCTGCAGTGTTTAAAATACTTTTTTCATACTTTAAAGTACTAATAAAGATAGACGATAGTTCATAAAAAGGCAATAAACATTATTACCCAGTTCTGATGGTATTCACCCCTGTTGCTTGCATTTGGTTTTCTACCAAAAATGTCAATAATCTCATAAGTCCAAAGCAAACAGCAGAGTTTAATGAACTTTGCAAATTTGTTTTTGTTATTATGGGAGAGAGAAGCCCTTTTTCTAGCCTGCATAAAGAGGTTCAGGTTCCCAGAACCGATCAACTTTAAAGTATAAATGAATCAAATGCTTTAGTTATATTCGTAATTAACACACTGTACCAACCAACCATGGTACCATCAGTAATTATATTAAAGGTTCCATATACTGTAATGTGTTTTTAAGCCTCCATTATTCAAATACAGGATAACATATGATAAATCACTGGCTTTGATTTAATTACTTGCATCAGTATATTATTATACCTGGGAACTCAATATTACTGTTGCAGTTTAGAAAAAGGCTTGATGAACTTTTGACAAATTGATTAATCTGTCGATTAATAATCGGATAGCCAAAGGTTCCTTAAAGAAGACTTTTTATGAAATTAAACCAGGTGAAACTAAGAAAAGTCCACTTGAGGAGCTCTGAATAGAGAATATTGACAGACGAAAATGCTTTTTTATCTTAACTTTGAAATATTTATTGATTTTTTTTACGATTCAGCTATAATTACTACTCAACGGTTGGTTACTCTTTCACCTAAAGACATATTTTACGGTCTCTAAACTCAAGTTCACGATTAATCCATTACTAAATTAGTTGACAATTATTGCAATATTCGATTAACCTGATTCATCCGATTAGTTGTTTCAGCCCTAGTGTAGGAACTGCGCCAGTTTTAAGAATCAGTCACCAGGACAATCTACTTTGATACCAGTAAAAGTTCACTAAGCATTCATTAGTAAAGTAACAGTCAAAAAACAAAAACAAATTAAAACCGCGAGCGGTATTGACGGCCCTCGCAGCTCGCACCACCTGGAATGTCGCGACCGCGGGAACCAAGCGACCGCTGGCTCCACGCTCCTTCCCAGCCTATTCTCCTGCTCTTCAGCCTATGCCTGCTGCTGCTTCCCCTCATCCTCTTCATCACCCNTACAGGAACAATAGGCTCTCGCAGCGGTGAGCTGCTCGGGCCTAACTAGTTCAAAGCATGGTTCCAACAATAAGAAGGTTAGAAAAATGTCTAAATCTCCATGCAGCTAAAAATACATTGATTTTAGTGACAAAAAAACAGTTGGTCTCACTGTTTAGATTAGGTGTTAAAACGATCACTTTTTTCAAATTTGAGCAGAAATGTTGCGCTCTGCCTCACATCACTGCTTGCTGATCAGAGAGAATAGTCAAAGGGGCAGCGTGGTGAAGACTTTTTTCTTCAGTGAAAAAATGCAATAACATTGCTGAATTGAAAAAAAGTTAAATAAATACTAGATAAAAAAATTAATGTGTTAAGTGGTCATTGAATGAGAGTTGGCTGTACACCCTGAACATGCTGCAGGTCCATCAAAGGACAACACAGAGGCAACCAGGCCAAGCAACCATACTAACACACATTCACACCTAAAGGTAATAGAATGTTAACTTTTAACCTGGTTTTTAAACTGCACACTGCTTTTCTGCAGAGATGGTGCAGAAAGGGTGAGAGGATCCAAACAGGTAACAGAAAACATGGCCTGTTATGTCAATGGTTTTCTGTAACTGTCTGCAAACAAAAGAGCTTCTCTCAGTTTTTTTTAACAAAGGCTCTTGTGTTTAGATCAGTAATGGGTTGTGGCTCTTCACTGGCACATGGGGAAAACATTTGGTGGGATTTTCCTATTTAAAACTCTTTAGATCCTTGGAGAACATTTTTTATGTGCTGTTAAAACTTAGATTCTGCTTTCTAAAATTACAATGCTTCCTTCATTAATGTTGATTATCAAATAGTGTGATCCAGATGTTTAAACATCTTTGTTGTTCCCTTCTTCATCTCCTGTAATCCATTTCCTGTTTCCTGAAGTAGGTGACACACCACCCACCCCCACACACAAACTTAACAGTCACATCTGGTTGTTATATAATTGTAAAAATGCTCAAATCTGGCTTCGCTGCCACCACTGGTTTCAAGACAAAAATTAACTTGTTCCCCACTGAGGCTGTTGAATAATCTGCAGACTTTGAAACACACACACACATTACACACACACACACACACTTTAAAGCTGGTTTTATGCTCTGTACCTGAAAGCCAACCCTCTCTGCAAGAACAATCATGTTTTATATGCTGCAGATGACCATGCCTGTGTGTGATAGATTGCAGGGACATTTTTTTTTACATGCTGAACACTCAAAGCTCTTTAATGTTAAACCGTGTTTTTGGGTTGGAGTGTAGTTCAATTTCTATCCTTATAATGAATCTTTTTAACAGATCCTCTCCTCTATATCAGCTATATATCTTCTAATCATCTTTGTGCAAACGAGTATATTTAAGTCTTTACTCTGTTTTACATGTCTTCTTTAAACCATCAGTTTAAGATTGAATCATGTATTATTCAGTCTATTAATATACAATATCCGAAACTGTAACATACTCATTCAGAACTGTGAACATTTGTTTACCCCTCTTTTCATCTCTGCCCTCTGATCCTCTTCCAAAGCTTTACATCATCTTGTTGTTTTTTTAACATAAAAAGTTATCCCTTTATTCTTTCTGTTGTGTTATTATCATTCTGAATCTAAAATATATCTGGCATACAATGAATTAAACACAGAAGTAGGAGCGCGAAAATAATACAGATAGTTACAAATTTAAATTATCCTGAAAAGTTCAACTTCTCATCACATTGTTTCTCATAAGATGAGTCAAACAACATTTTATCAGCTGAAGAAAAACACAAACTCCAGCTAAAGGTAAATGTGACATGTTTCCTAATGGCCGTCACCCATCCTATTCCATTTGTCGCCGCTGTTTAGGTCATCTGACAGTTGATCAATAGTCTCTAAGGTTACCCGTCTGTAATGACTGCAGTTCCAGCGTCAGTAATGGTGCGGAGGATCTGAGCGCTCTCAGTCATCGTGGCAACCCTGACAGCAGCAGGTGCTTACAGAGACAAACGATCCAACAGAGTGAGTAAACACGATCTGCTGATCTTTGCTTGTCTCGTTCCACTAAACACGCCATCACAATCATATGAGACCTATTTGTTAGCTCTGACGTCTCACATTACACACATTATAGAGACAGGAGGGGGAAGCACACTTATGAATTGCTCTTTTGGATTCTATAACAGTAGCTGTGTCATAATGTAATGCTTTAACTTGCAACTTCAGATAAAGAAGATACTTATTTTTCAAATTAGTGCAGTAAAATATCTTCTACTTGATAAGGTGACAAAGTTTCTATAGTTGAGCTGCAAAATATCTCTGGTTTTTTGTTTTCACAGCAAAGAAAACTAAAGACGGACCCTTTTTATGGTGGCAATGGCCTTTCTGGCAGTTTGATTACCTACTAAAACCAGACATTTATATAAACTGTAAAAATAACACAAAGATAGCTCTGCATAAAAACAACCTGGGGAAGCCCAGATGCTGATGTGATGGCTTTGTAAGGCAAACCTGAAGACGATCTATAAGACAACATCTTCATCATCACCCTGCTTCTTGTTTGGCAGCATAGAAAGATAAAAATTGTCAAGATATGAAGAGGAGAGTTATTGACTTCCAGAATAGTAGTTCTTATTCTGCGATAATTTCCAGATGTTTGAAGTTGTGACAGTTATCTAATCAAACTAAGACTATTAAACCATTTAGAAAGGCTTCTGTGCCCTCTAAAACTGTTAAAGTGTCAACTTAAAAAAGTAAAAGGGCTTTGTGAAGATGCTGAAGCTGTTGAGGGAGTTTTATGAAAAACTGAGCCTCCGTTTAAACCACTGATTCTGCTTTTTAGTCTAACCTCTACCCAGGAAGTGACATGTCTCTTTTATGTTGGC
This sequence comes from Cyprinodon variegatus, assembly GCF_000732505.1. Classification (NCBI taxonomy): domain Eukaryota; kingdom Metazoa; phylum Chordata; class Actinopteri; order Cyprinodontiformes; family Cyprinodontidae; genus Cyprinodon; species Cyprinodon variegatus. Next base: position 414,636 of record NW_015150749.1, read on the forward strand.
TACAATCACTCTGAGCTCCTTCGGAGGCTCTAAATAGAGTAAAACTGAGGCAGAAACTTTATTTTTTTTAAAGATGGACATGGTTCAGACAGGTTCAATGAAATACAAATCAGAAAGTTCCTGATGCAGAAATAAAGAAAATCAATATGAGGAGGTAAAAGCAGTAGAGGAGGTGGCTTTGATTGTCTGATGTATAATAAATGACCTCAAGCTGACAGCTGGGGCCTTTCCCCTGTCCCATTTCCTTTCTGCGCCCCCTCTGTGTTATCTCCCCAATCGCACTGGCATTTGGGGAAAATGTTAAGCTTCTTCAATCATCATTCCTTCCCTTTTTATCTGTGTTTTCCATCACTCCCTCCTCCATCTAACAGGAAGAGGCTCTTAGTCCGCAAGGGAACAAAATGTCCAAAAATATATATTGTTTCTGTGCCTTCATCTCCTCTGCTGTGATGTTTAGGTTTGACAGGAACTCAATCCATTTCAAAAGACACCTTTTTTAATCTATGCCACATGTCTGCTGTGATGACATATTCGGCTGTGATTCAAGCTGCTCTCTTACTGGATATGTGGATGTGTGTTCACTGGGGATTTTATCCTTCATTTGATGAAACGTTCAGTCTCCACAGCATGAGATGGTGTACACTAAAATCAACTAAAGGCAACCTAAGATTGACAACATCTTAGACAAAAGTCTATGCTTCATACAAGATGCCCCAAATGCCTCCAGAGATGAAACTTGAAAGATGCAGGACCCTGACCCTGCATATCTGTCAGAGGCTATGTGACTGGTAGACTGCCTCGGGTAAATAAAGCTCCAGCAGCATCTCAAAATGGATCTAACACTGCAGCATATCTAACTAGATTACAGCTAAGCCAGGCTTGCACAGATCACTATACATGTTGAAGAATTTGGCAACATTAGCTTCATATCCCTCAAATGCCATGTAAACTGCAGACGGGTGCTGCTACACGAATAACACAACTGTGATCATGTATAACAGAAATCAGCCAATAATACCATGAACTAACATCATATAACACCATGCAAACGCTCAGTCTGCACCGATGATAGATCATTCAACTTAGTGTGCTTGGAACTGAGACTGATTAGTTTCTGACTAAATCTGCTACTAATTATTATCTAGCTGCTTAAGGGCTTTAAAAAAATCACTAGTGAAATTTAGTTAAATCCTAAATATCCAAGAAATAAAAAAATTCCATTAAACTGCAATAACAGCATATGTAACATATCCATCCTGATGTAGTTAAACACCCTTAATCCCAGTGAACATTCAGAATGAGACACCATTAAAAGCCACAAAAGATGTGACAGCACTGGATGTTCCTTAAAAGTCACATAATTTCCTCACACGTACAAACAAAATTACATTATTTTAAAAAAGATCTATAGTAATATAATCAGGGCTGCTGTCCTTCAAGTTTTAGAGGTTTCTCTGCTTCAGCACAGCTGATTCTGATGATTGCAGTTCAGTAAAAACCTGTTAATCAGCCATCAATGAAACAAATGCCTCGCTTCTCCTGGAGTATATAGCAGCCTTTAAACTGTACTGCAAAACAGAAACAACAACATCTCCAAAGTCAAACACAAATGAGCTAATGTTTGTGTATTTTAGAATTGTCTTTTGGAAAATACAATATAGTTTCTTTGTATTTCAGTTGTATTTTCATTTATTTTTTTAAACTGAAGATGTACTAAGAAGCTAGATGATCCTCAGAGTTGGACGAGCTGTTTGGTCCTTCAGAAAGCTAGCAAATTTCTGCATCAGTCAGGTGTTTTAAAATAGGTTATAGAATAAATAAGGCATTTAAAGAAGAAAAAAATATAGCTTGTATGACATGTGGGGAAATGTCTGAGAATTATTGAGGTGGAGGGTAAAAGGAAAGCTGGACAAAGTAGAGCAAATTAACTTGTGTTCATACTTTCAGGAGGCAGGCTGCCAGCAGCTCCGATGCCAGTAGGTTGAAAGCCTTTTGTAATTGGTAATTAGACTAAATGTATTCATAGTGCTTTTTGTTCTGAGGCCTCCCTACATGTGTTGCATGATGTACCCAAAGGATCAACCTGTGTTAAAGGGGGTTTATTTCCCTTACTGGTGTAAAATTTATGGAAGACGTCAAACAGAAAAGTTTGACACAGAAAATTGGATTTCGAAACAGCTAAAAGATCACACATACTTTACATCCTGTATTCTACATTTCTTTTTTCCTATTTTGAGATAACATTCATCAGCTGCAGGTGTTTGGGGTTTTTTTTAAGCCAAACAGCAAGATCTGAGATTTCATTGAAATATAAACACATTTTAAAACACTTTATTATTTTATGAATTACCAGGCTTGCTGCCTTCCTGCAAGATTCAAAGAAATGATAATGTATAGAGCTTATAAGAGCAGAATCGCACAGATTTTTAGATTTCTTACAATTGTAAAACGGTCATATTAAGTACAACTGGCAGAAAAACAAAATGAAGTCCTGCATAAGTGGTAGCCTATGTGTACCTTCTTGGCTATGGGCAGTTCCTATGCTGCAGTGTATGACAGATGGCTGCACTCCGACAGAGGCATCGGCTAAACACCATCATCTTTCGGAAGCAGTCGTCCAGCCAACCACGAACCGGCAGACGGCTCAGCACACTAAGCCGATGAGTCGCCCCAGCAACAGCTATTTTAGCTCCACCTTCGTCTGAGCATGGTGCACAGAGAGGAAAATATCTGAGGGACACCTCAAATCGGATTAGTATTATATTCTCACAATCAAACATAGATTTCTGTAACTATCTACTTTGTTCGTCTCCTTGTCTGCATCAAGCTGCTCTCTACTAACAGATGTTTTGCTCGGCATGAGAAGGAGGCAATAAAATAACAACAGCTTGGAAACTCATCTGTTAGTAATAAGGGCTACACTTTGCTACTGTGACTCATGCCGGCACACGCCCACAATACTATTACTGGCTTAGTAATATGTACAATTATCAGTACTTGAGACCGTGAGCTGAGTTGTACTTCAAATCTGTGGTCTTATGGGGAGGAAAACACACCTACGCTCCTTAAATGCCTAATGAAACATTTTAAATCCAACAAAACTCTCTCCAGACACTTTTGGATTATGTAACCTTATTTTTATTTTTTATTTTTTTTGAGAGGGCTCAAAGGATTTTAAAGGAGAACTAAATCACCTTTTGATAATAGAAAATGTTAGGAGTCCAAAATAGGAACAATTGAACCACTCCCAAACACCATTAAGGGATAAAAGGCCTGCAGGCTAATCCTTTAACTCTCTAATAAAGACCAAAGTTGTTTATCAAACTGCTTAAAGTGAACAATTTGAGCAATAAACGGTTAATGACAACATCTAAAACTAAATCTAATTTTCTAAGGTTTTCGATGTTGAGTATTTCAACATGTTTTACACGTGTAAATGAAAAAAAAGGGGAAAAAAAAGAACGATTCACTTCAGAACGGTATGGGTGTAACAGGACACAAAACTAACAGATAGGTTACAGGTTTTAAAGTCACAGTTTGGTATGATTGTAGTATGCTTCAATGAAAAGGAATTAAAAAAGATTTCTTTACTTTGATCTGCAGTAAATAAAGAATGCTTTTTAATGTACGATTTTTATTTATGTATTTACTTATTTGTTTGTTCATTATTTGATCAGTGAAAAATTTATTTATTTTGTTAAAAAAGTGGAAAGTATAGAAGTGACTGGAGATTAAATTGGCAAGATGGACAGACGGTTGGGCGAACAGATCGATCTCGATCATGTCGTTCATTCTATCTACCAGCACTTGTGTTTTGCACACAGAGCTAACATAGGGTACTTCAAACAAGTGTCTTCTAAAAGAGCATGGCTGTACTTTTCTTTGGTCTGAAATAAACACTGCAGCTCAGTAAAAAACCTTTCTTGTCTACTAAATTATTATATTTTTATCTTATTTATTTGTTGGATATTTCATTTTTAGGTTTAAAGTTTTTGTATACCTTTGTATACCTTAAATAATAAATGAATCAGTTGTTTTCATATCCATTGTTGTTGACTATTTTACTCTGAGTGAAATCATTTCATAATGCCATTTCTACAATCTTAGACTACATGATAAGTAACAAAAACATGTATGATTTTTACTGATATTGTTTTGGGTCAGTTTTGCTCAACAACCTAAGCTGCAATATCTGCACTAAATTGGAAATGAAAAAAATCGTATCAGGACACCAATAAAAGATAGAAAGAAAGACATATATATCAAATTTTAGATATTCTGAAATAAGACTATATACTAGAGAAAAAGAAATTTAAATTTAAGTCATTTTGATTTATCAATTCTAATTTGGCAAAATCCCACAGCCAGTTATAATTTAGTCAGATGATATCCAACAGCTAAAGTTAAGCATATTTTAGTTTTCTTAGTTTAGTTTTAGTTTTATTTATTACTGAGGTTAGATGAATGTGCAGCTGCTGCATATTTTTGTTTGATTTTAATGTTTTACTGGATAGCTGGAGAGTATATTTGGAAATGAATCCTTCTTTCTTGGTTTTCGATGCCTGAAAGACTGGCTTAAAAAAAACGACAGCATGATTGTCGACATTCAATGTGCTGCTCAGCTTTTTACACAGTAATTATGATCCTTGTAAGACACTAAAGGTAAAAATATTACTTTTTTTTTAGTTACATCTCGATTTCCTTTGACTTTTTAGTAGCTAAAAAATAAATATGCATTACTAATAATACATTAGGTCAGGTACATTTCAAATTCATATTTTGGGTTTTCATTGGTAAATGTGTTAAATAAATGGTACGGAATAATACAGGGACATTTAAAGGGTACTAGGATTTGAAATATTTTATTATTTATATTTATTAATGTCTGAAAATAATGATTAACATCAGGAAAAAAATAAGTGTTACTAGTAGAATTATCCCCAAAAAATAATCGATAGATTAGTAAATTACTAAAACAATTGTTAGCTGCAGCCCTAACTTACACCAAATAAAGTCTAAAAGTCAATCCTTGTCTGTGACAGTGGCATTCATCATCGTGCCAGGATGATCTAAGACAAGCTCTGGCTCACACAAGGTGAGATAAAGCTTCACATTTCAGGCTCTGTACATTTTACACTTTTCTTTAATTAAAACTGAAAACTTTTGCCTCATTTATACTGTTTGTGTATAACCACCACAATAAGATATGCATGAAGCATTCCATCTACTAGTGAAAGGGCAGGTAATTTACCGTGTTTTTCAAAAGACACTTTTTTAATGGAAATCATGGAGCTTGGAAATCTGAAGGAACATTGTTTGGAATCAATGAACTCTGGAAATCATTATGTAGGTCATGTCACAGACTCTGCATCAAACTGACCATATCGATGGGTTCTTTACACCATGTTTTTGTTTACACTTTGATCACTGTTCCATTTAAAGAAATTGAAATGTCATCAGAGCTGTACAAAACCAAATTTCGTTTGGTATGCACTTTGTTAATACAAAATGACAATAAAGTTAGTCTAAGTGTAAGTATGTTAACAGAAATGGAAAAGCAATCCTGGTTTCAGTGAATTGCTGTCATATGCACAGGTCCTCAAAAGCAACTTGAATTATTTAGAATCAATGTTTATTTCTGAAATTAATTCCTTATTCATAAGTGTTTTTTTTTTTACTGAATAGGCCATAAATGTTATCAACTGAACTGAAAGGAAGACCGACCCAAGTAAATTCAAGGCCCTGTTTTTAATGTAGATTTCATTTTTTTAATGGGAACAATCTTTTAAAATATAAATAGCCATGTTTAAGGAGCTACAAAGTGGAAGCAAAATTTTGATTTTAGATGTAGAATCCAATAATTTAAAAGGTGGTTAAATATGATGCAACAAATGGAGATACTATTTAAGAGCTACAGCTGGTTCCACTGAGGTCTTTGCATCTGCAGATTCTCCCAGATGTAGCCTTCCTTAGTTTAACAATCACACACGGCACCCCTTCTTTCCCTCCCCCTACTGTATACTGATCCCAACATGGCCACAAGCAACAGGTCATAGGATAAGAGTAAAATAAAAGTCAGACAATAAATCTTCATAAAGATCAGATCCATTAATAGGGTCACCAGTCCATCTCCGGACAACACAGAGACAACAATGGACACCAGAGTCACTGGGAAGGAATGTTTATCCTCCCTTCTTTATTCAACCTTATTCAATATTTTTCAAATAAGAATAACCTCTTCAAAGTCACGCCACAACAACTAATTCACATTAGACTTAACATACTTTTTTATAACCTTTAAAGGGGATCACGCTGGTGCGCTTTGGATCATTGTCATTAACCCAAATGAGCAGGAGTGTAAGACAATACTGAGAAGACCAGATATAGCCCTCTCTGAGCAGAATTCATTGTTTCATCAATAAAGACAAATTCAATCCATTCTGAAAGAGCAAAGCAGATGCAGAACACCAGCAGGTTTGACTACTGTGTTCCTCTCTGGCTCTGTATATTCTAGAAAGAAACCGCTGCCCTTTTCCTGGTTGTTCTGCTACACTGCAATTTCCCAGCTTGGGATAAATAAAGTACATCTATCTATCTTTAATCTCCATAGAATGGAGCATGGCGTGTTGTTTTTAAATGTATTAGCCTACTTTGTGTTGTCAGTCTGGTCCTATGTAATTATGTTGTAAGCAAGTTTTGGTCATCAGTCATCATTGTGAAATGCAAGATAGCCTTTTTAAACAAATAATCTAAAATTAATTACCTTGATGCACACTTCTGATGTCTAAATCATCCAGTGATGGTTAGGAACATATGATTAGAAGCATAAAGACATAATCTTGTAATTCATCCATTTACAGTTCAGCCCTAAACCACTGCCTCTATCAGAGAACCCGCTGCTCTTTGTTTTTCTCTTATATGCGCTATGGGTCTTATATCCAAATTGATCAAACTGGTTAATTGGTATCAGTAAGGGATACCCTGATTGGTTAATAAGGACTTTAATAATGTCCGTTAATCTAAAACCAGTTTAATAAAACACAAACTTATTGGCTTCTCTTTGCCTGTAGGTTACCATACCACTTATTCTAACACTATGTTAAGGTGTGAGGCTATTTGTTGGAGAGAAAAAAAGGAGTAATGCTTGATGCATTATCCCTGGGACGCTTTCTGAGGTTTGGTGTAGAGGTGTTCTACAATCACGACTCAAAGATGCTGATCAACCAGCAAAATGGCGGCTATAATGCAGAAGAGGCCTGGAAACGCGGTTTTAACACACCTGCGCATCTCGTTTATGTGTTTCTCTCTTATTCTGCGTTAAATTAGAATAAACAAGCTTTGCGCAAAACTGCCTGATGAGTTATTGCGCTCTCATCGAGTGGTAAAGCTTTTCTACAGCGGGAAAAAATAACTTGATAAATGATGGCCTGGATAGACTCGGCGCATTTTGACGCAGAGCGTGTGCGTAAAAACTGACCAGGCTCATGCGTCCCGGGGTTGTCTGACATCTCCAGCACCAGCAGCTCTCGGCCCTCAAAGCTCTCTCCGATGGTATAGATGCGGCTGATGGTCGGACACTGCAGCCACACAGACACCAGCGCTTTCCGCAGCTCCTCGTAGCGATGGTACTCGAAGGAGATCCCTGGATCGGTGCGCATACTGGCCGCCCCGGCCAGGGCGAGCGCCGCAGCGCTTAATAGAAATGAAGAAAGGAGCGGTCTCATTTCGACTGGTCCTTTCAGTAGGAGAGCCTTTTGTCTGTCTGCTGGTTGCTCCTAAGTCCTATCGATGCGCAGCAGCTTCGCTCTGGGCTATTAATATCGCTCCCTCTGCCTCCTCTCTCTCTACTTCCCTTTGAACGTGATGCTGCTGCACCTGAGCAGCCAAAGAACCGTAAAGTAAATACAGCAAACCCGCATATCCTGCGGCTACTTCAAAATAAAAGCTTTTAGATCAAAATAAAATACCTCAGTGCTTCTGTTACATAAAGCTACCAACATATTTTGTTGTTTTAGCAAAAAACGGCAATCATTCACACCAAGCATGCATGTAGCGACAGTGGAGAGGAAAAACTACCTTTTAATTTTGCAATTTTAATTTTATTCTTTGAACCCTTTATAGGGCAAGTCGCCGTTTTTGATCAGTTGCAAACCCCTTACAAATGGAGCCCCCCCCAATTCAATTCAGTTTTTTACATAGCTTGAATTCACAATACATGTCATCTCAAGGCACTTTACAGTTCACCAGCTCATACAGTCAAACTGATTCAAAGTTTTCTAAATTAAAGTCAGTTGATTCAATTCATCGACTCGAAGACAATCCCTCACACCAAGCATTGATCCACAGTACAGCGGAGAGGAAAAACTCCCTCTTCAGTTTGCAAATGAAAAAAAATGAAGAAAAGAAATCTTAAATTCTTTCAACCCTTTATTTTAGTCACCGTTTTTTTATCATTTATCTTACAAATGGAGTCCCTCAGTGAGGTCTAGAAGCACAAGATGTATATCCAGCCATTCAGCAAAGATACTGCTACATGGCTGTACATCTTATTTTAGCATTTGATCAATTAGATGAGCCCTTTAATGATAAATAAATAGAAATAAAGTCAAGAAAAAAGGTAAAAAGCTAATTGAAAATAGAAAAATAAAATTAAAAAGTAAATAAGCCTTGTTAACAATTATATTTAAGTTTATAAACTAAAAAATGTTAAGTGCCGGTATCAGCATTAATGCCTCTAAGGTTAGGTTGTACGAAAAAAAATGTGTTTCTTTCACTCTCTGAGTGTTTTTCATGAATTTCTTATAGAAGCACTTTTCTTATTTTTCTTAGAAAATTCAGGCAAGTTGATGTTTCTTGTTATTACATTGACATTATTTTTTACCATCAAAATATCCATATTTTTTTAATGTAACTAAGGTAATATAGTCTTGTCCTGGATTCCAATAACACTATTGCCTTGAAATTTCAATTTTCAAAGTATTTCACTGAGTGTAAAATAGAGGGTTAAATTGCATTTCACAGTTCACATTCTCTTCACCTCTGGGGGCGAGCTTTTCTCTGGAATGAGGAGCGAGAACATCTTCGTCTGCATTGAAGTTAGTAGGGGTGAGTATCAGCAATACGATATTATCATGAAATTGCAACATCACTATATATTGCAATATTTTTTCAAACTATCAAAATAAAATGTATAGAAAAGAAAGTACTGTATTTGTTCATCAGAAGATGTTGATTGTACAGTTACTTTGGCATCCATGTAATTTAGGGTTTAGGCAAAAATGGTTATTTTTATATCTATAGAAAGAACTGAAGGATGGATATTATATCAGTTAGCCAAAAATCACGATATATAACCAAATCTATTTTTTCCCCACATCACTTGAAGTTAGCTATAAGAATTTGATTGGTCAATGTGCATCTCATATGAGCCTTTTTATTGGGTTTAAAGTCAAGGAAATGTGATCTGTAAAACACAATTTGAAAACAGTGCAATTGGTAAAAGTTAATTGGTGAAAGATAATTTTGAAAAAGAATTTGAAAAACTGAAATGTTCTTTGAAATATAAATTCTAAGAAGACAGCAAAGTTGGGCTACTCTAAATTAAATTCTATTCAGTTTTATTTTATATAAGGTGAATTCACAACACGTCGTAAAACCAGTTGACAACTCATCAACTCAAAGGCACTGCCTCACACCAAGCATGCTTGTAGTGACAATGGAGAGGAAAAACTCTCTTTTAACAGGAAGAAATCTCCAGCAGGCTCAGAGTGAGTGGCCATCAGCTCTTAAAACTTTCTTTAGATAAAGAAGTTTTTCAAAATGTATTATTTGTTTGACTGTGTAATCTTTCCTATAGAACAGTTCTTTAGCTCATACATTATTTTCTACTGCTGTTTTCTGGTATTCTGGTTTCTTTTCAAATAGAGAAAATAACCACAATATATAAATTAGTCTGGGACATTATAATCTGATACTTAAAAAAACTCTTAAGTTATTTATTCTGTTTTTTTTACATAATGTTTTAAGAAAAACTGAGCCAAATTCCGGTTGCCTTGGATTTAAGCTGTGGTTCTATGATTGCCATGACCCAGATGACTGATAATTACCATAGGTATGTTCAGATTATGCACTATATTTAACCTTATATTCTGCTTCCTGTTAAATGTCAGCTGCTTAAGGACCAATTGAAAACTGGATGAAGTTGCACGTTCTCTGATAGCAGCAAAGATATTAATCAATCTCTTCAAAAGCATATTTTTAAGTGTATTTTATTTTTATTGATATATACACCTCAGGATCCAAATCAGTTTAACTACAACCAAAACATATATTTTGAATATTTACACTTTTATTTGAACACAAATGCAGAAGAAACAATAAACTGTATTTTTATTCATTTTTAAAATCAAAAAGGCTTTTGATTCTTATGACAACACAGAAGAGAAATACAAGACCATTCCCTTTTCTACCTAAAGATGACAAGAGTTTGCATCAAACACATTCAGACAGTCTCTACTGCACCGCAGAATAAACTGGAAGAACTTAAGTCATATCGATGGCGATCAGTTCAAGGAGGAAGTGCTAAAGTGCTTAAGCATTCAGAGAGGAGCATTTCACAACAGTGATATGGTACACTATCTTTTCATTTCATTTCATGAAAAGAGAAGGAGAAAAAAAAACCATGATGTTGATGTTTTTCTTTATTCAGCCAGCAACTGGTGACAAAAGTAGCATATTTAAGATTCATCAAGGCACAGAAGGTAAACTTTCGGTCCGATTGAGATTCTGAACACAGCAGTGCGGGCCTGCTTTTCACCCACATAGCCTGTTTAAAAACAGCTGTGGTGTTACTTTTCTCTCTTTCTCACAGAGGTTGGTTTACTGCTCCTTCTTCTCTTCTTGTTTCTCCATGAACTTGTTGTACTGGCAGTCGGTGTTCAGAAGCTTGTCCCACCAGGTGAAGGTTGAGGCATAGTTACCCACAAAGTTATAGTGGTGGAAGTCATGGAAACGGGCGCCAGCGTAGAAAGGGATCAGGTGGAGCGGGTTCAGAGGGATGTCATAACCGCTGAGATGAGGAATAATACAGGAATGAAGGTGAGGCACGTTATTAAGTGAAACAAATCAGAATGTTGTTGTGTTTCAGATAAAAAGATGAACAGCAAAAGCTTTAAAACAGGAAGGAAGTGAAGTAGTGACACTGCAGAAATGATAGCTGCTTCCTTTTAAATGGTTTTTAAAAACACATTCATGAACTACCCTAATTTCAACATGTGAGCAGTTCCAACAAAACAATATGTTTTTATCAACTACTAACATCGTTTTGCCTTTTTCCAGGTAATTTGTGTTGAAATATGCCAACACAATAACACTACACTATTACAATACATTTTTAAGATACTAATTATTCTCATTTAGTAAGAAAATAGATCTGCTCTGATCCTTAGTAACCTTCTGTATAGCCCTATAGTTTAATTATATCCTGCTTAATAAACAATACTCAACATAAATATACAAAATAAAATAAATCACATGTTTAACTTTATAAAATAAATGCCTCAAAACTGCTTCCAAAAATACTTTTATCTATCTTATGTTTTAATTACATTTATTTTTAATGTTTAATTGTATTTTTACTGCATGATCAACCAAATGGTTGACCATGCAGTTAAAGGGTTAATTCTTTTTCATAGCATTCAAGGCTCCAAAGTCCGATAACACAGGACATGACTGCAGTGTGTAAAGTGATCCCTTCTAATTTGCATACACTCTCTCCACCCTTCTGTGTGGCAGTAAACCTACTTTAAGCATCTCACCACCACCTGAAGGCCCGGAGTAATAAATGAGTGTATTACAGTGTCTTTAAAAGAAGTTTAGGATCAAATGAGTTTCATCTTAAAACTTTTTTTGTTTCTCTCCACTGCTGCTGCATGCATGCTAAGAAATTCAATCTATCTCTATGATTTGATTGAACTAACTCTTTAAAGTTCCTTGAGATGATATGTTGTGAATTTGCACTTGTAATTAAACTGAAATGAAATTGACTGCCTCTGCAATTTAGAATTTATTTAGTTTTTTTTATGTAATTCATTTTCCAGCCCTAATGAGTACTAGTATTATTGGCTTTTATTGATAATACAAAATTACATATTTACTTAATTAAATGTAAAAAAAAAAAAATGCCCATAAAGAAGCAATAGCATATAAAGTAATTAGTTTCTTTATAAAAATATATAAGAAAAGAGAATAGATTTTTAAAAATATCAAATTTTTTCCAGTAGTTTAAGACTTTTTTGAATTAAACACCTACTTTAAAAAAAATATATATATCTTTATTTTTACTTTTCCACTATGGAAAGCCCTTTCATTCAAAATTAAATTAATAAATAAATAATGCTATTGATACATTTTCAATAAATATTCCATTGAATAAATGAATATCCCAATGAAAGATAGTTTTCGTTTTATTTTATTTTATTATGTTTCAAGTTTTTTATTTATTCAAAGCTTAAATACAAAAATGTTATTGACAATAAATCAATACTACTATTTATGTATTTAATTTTGAATGAAATGGCTCTCCATATTAATCAGTGGTGAAAATAAATGACTAAAATCTACAAGAAATATTAGTAAGGTTCTTCAAAATTGGCGTCATACATTTTTACAAATGTTAAAATAGTCCTCTGTGTCCCTCTAGTGGTCACTACCACAAAATACACAGAGATTGTGTTTTACTTGGCCATCTGTGAGGACATAACACTTAAAGCTCTTATTGTCTCCCACCTGTGAACATCGATGGTTTCGAGCAGACGGAATGCCACCCAGGCCCAGAGGAAGAACACGTGGTTGCAGAAGATCATGATGCCAATGAAGAAACCAGCACCCAGGATGAGAGTCTCCAGGGGATGAGCGTATTCTGCCTGCATGCCAAATGGAGCCTGAGGCACAGCGGAGACACGTGACATCAGATTTAATAAGTAACTCCTCAGTAAAGACTGCGTGTTTGTTTATCAGCGAGTTGTTTCACTCACAGTGAACTCATGGTGGACTTTGTGGATGTATTTGTAGATGCGCCTGTGGTGCAGTATGCGATGAAGGAAGTAATGCCATGTGTCCTCAATGACAGCACAGCCGAAGCACCGCGCCAGAAGATACGGCCTGGAGGAGAGCAGAGAAGGGCGAGGTTAGATGGATCACATTTACATGCCATTTACCATTTACCATCAAACCTGCTTGATGTAACAAAGACCATTACTGAAATAAGACGTAGTGTAAAATATTATTGTCCAGTCCCTGGATTAGGTTTCTCATTCACCAATGATTAGCTTTGGTCCTCAGGCGAGGGGATAAATTATCATTGATCCTACAATCAGGTTTTCTCTCCTTTTTCTTGCTCTCCCCGCATTATTGGAAGAAGAGATGTCCAAAAAGTTTTGATTTTAACTACTGTGTAGACAGTGTAAATTTTTTAAAACTTATTTACAAGGTCAGTACATCTCTGTAGTACAAGTGCAATAATCCAGGTCAATTACTGTGTAGTCTGTTGAATTTTCACTTATTTCTATGGTCGGTACAGTTCTGCAGTGCAAGTGCAATAATCCAAATCAACTACTGTGTAGTCTTCCCCTAGCTCTCTACTGTGCAGATATTTTTATATCTATGGGAAAGATATTCCAAGACATTACAACTTTTTTTCATTTTTATGCTTTTTTGGTACTATATACACTCTTTTTATGTTGTCTGTTATATTTTTATCTGTAATGGCATCTTGCTTTAACTCTTTGTACTCTATATGACCTACTGGAACCAAAGTTTCCCTGAAGGAATAATCCCAAGGAATAAAGTTGAGTCTAAGACTGAGTCAACACTTTTGAATCCAGATTTAGCACCCCTGAATTATGCAGCGTTGAGCTTCAAACTTTTTATGTAAGAATTCTTTGAGTTGTTTTCACTGACCAGCGGGGCATTGAGTCCCAGTCGTATGGGATGCTGAAGAACTCGGTGAAGTAGTATGTTCCACAAATTAATGGAAACTGAATGAAGAAATGGTTAAACAGCAGCATCTTGAAACATCTCCACTGTTTCTCCCACGTCTCGGGTTTGTCCTGCAAAAAGACATGTGCCATCAACAACAACAACAACATCAAAACCTAAAACCAGGTGAGGTAGCTTAAAACAAAAAACTAACCTGCTGGATTTTGTATTTCTGCATAAAGGGCATGAACTGAAAGAGGAAGCCGGGTAGACAGAACAGAAAGTAGATGAACTCATGGACAATGAGCGACCCCCATGTGGCAATTTGGAACTTGGTGTAGTTGTCCAGCATGTAACCCCAGGCGTGTTTCAGGGAGGGCTGAAGGGGGTTTTCTGGTAAAACAGCATCCACATACTCCACCGCAAGGTAAGCCGAGCTCAAGATGTCTGAAGTGCCATTCGCCGCCATGACGAAGGATGGAAAAAGGCTAAAAAATAAACATAACATTAAACATTACACCTTTACATTTGGAACAGAAATAGTGAAAACTAATCTTTTCTAATGAGTGAAATTATTTATCAAACAGACCGATTTGGGTCTCTGTTATGGAGGCTTTCAATGTTAAAGCACTTTATTACTTACCAACAGTTATAAATACAAAAATTTCAATTTCAATCAGTAAATCTGTTCATTTTCCAGCTTATAGCCTTCATCATTCATTGATGGAACATATTGGACTGGGAATGCATGGAGCAAGATCCACTATGATATTTAAGGTTAAGAAATTCTTCCATGTCTGCAGCTGCTTTCCCGGTGTATCCCTACATAAGATCTTTCGTTTGTTAAAGTTTAGGTACCTAAAGTAATCTAAAAAAAAAAAAAAAAAACAAAATTTTTTCAGCTTGTGATTTATTTTGCCTCTATTTTATGTAGTCAAAAAAGGAACAATTTTATATTCTCATATATGTCTATGCCTCGGAGCTTCCCTTCCGGTTCTTTTCTGGGGAGCAACCTGTTGAGTTAAACCACTTCTTACTTGAGGCTGGATATATATATATATACATAAAAAGCAAAAAAAAAGGAGTAAAATATTAAACAGAATTTATTCCGGATCAGATCGGTTCAGAACAGGAAATTGCGGCGAGTCGGCACAGCTGTGGGCTCAACTCAACAGGATGCGTTGGCTTCCACAAATGAGGCAGAACAAGGTCATCTTCTGCTTCTTATACCTCATGAGTCTAATGTTGACTCAAATCCAGCAGCAGCACCCTCCAAAGGCCGGATTCGTCAGCCGATTATGTCATATAAATATGATATTCGCAATGATGGTACTGCTGCTGAAGCTCCTTGAAAATGTAAATACCCCCCAGAACAGTAGTAAGAAGTTTAGCATCCATTCTTTGCCTGCTTTGTGTGTCAACTTTCATGTTTGCTAGACTACAGAGCTTACAGACAGTGAAAGCTGGAGAAGGCTGGACCTGTTTGAATCCATAGCTAAACTATTCTGCCTCATTATTTTCATGGACCTCGGAGGATCCAGTCCAGATGGACCGGGACTTTGGAGGACGCAGCCACAATAATCTAACACACCCTATATGTTGCATCAGGTGGATGTTTAGCTGTGGGTATGAGTTCCTGACCCTGACCTCCTTCCCTGTTGCATCTAAAGCCTCAGGATGACAGATGTGTTCTTCTATATCAATCTGGCCTCTGGGATGTACAATTATTTGTGCTTATTGTTAATTAATTAATTACATAGCCTCTGTAATTACACAGTGTTACATTATGCGGAGGAAGACTATGTATTCTATCTACTCTGCTTAACAGATAGGTAATAATAAGATGTTCTACCTGTATGCTGCTTTAAACGAAGCTGTTTCCTCAATTCTTAATAGTCTCTGAACACTTTGATGTATTAATCAAGCAAATTAATTTTCTAAATAACGTAATTGGTTAGGCAACTTTTAATCTGTAATGTCTGTCAGTTTATAAACTCTTTTAGGATATTTTGTGGTACACATTTTAATGTGTAATGTTAATAACCAAATGTTTGACCACTTTAACAGACAAACTGCCTTAGAAGCAAATTTAAAAAAACAAAATTGATGTTTTCCTCAGTTAAATTCAGTAGCCTAAACAAAATAACGTCAGATTAGTTTCAAAAGAAATAGTCCGTATACTTTTTACCACTTATACTGCAAATACGATTAAGGAAACTATACTTCACATCTTTACTGGGTTTGAAATCCTAAAAAAGTACCAATTCAAAGATAAAGACAACCATATTCACTCTTATTACAGCGGCAACAGCTACGTACGCCAAACTGTTAGCTAACGTGAAGCTAAACGTAAAAAAAACACGTATATCTCGAAACAAAGGCATATCATGCTTTAAAAGCTATGATAAAATTCACTAACAGTTCTAAAATAGGTTAAAGTAATAGCTGTAAAGCGAAGGAACACAAACGCTCACCTTTCCGCGGGGTATCCCGTCTACCTGAGCTAGAGGAGGACGGCAGGGTGAAGTAGAGTAATATTGGAAAATCCTATTGGCCGAGGGGAGACGAGGGGGACGTCACGGCCAGGGAGCGTCATTGATTGGTTCACGGAATGGAGTGATGATAGTGAGAGAGGAGGGCCCTGCAGCGTCAGCCAATCAGAGGCTCACAATGTTTAGCTAAGTCCAGCAGACTGTATGAGGGCAGATATCGGGTGGTGGAGGGTGTCTGCCCTCAGAACTTTAGTCATGACTCTTGTTGTCTCACGTTGGCTCTAGATTACTTTTTAATGTTGTTACGTGATCCGACTCCAGCTGTTCCTGTTGCGATAACGGCAGAGTCAATCTAAAGATGCGTAAACAAATTCTCAACTTCAAACTGTGAATAATGCAAAGACATGTTTGGAATACTAACAGATGTATAAAGTTAGAAAACGATGGAAAAATTTGAAAAACATTTAAAATCCTTTCTCAAAAATCCCTGATTAAAATTCTATTGAAGAAGCACCATTAATTTCCATAGTAATACATTCATAAATATTTTTATCAACACATGATTGCTCCTCATGTTTCAAACAGAGCAATCTGCTCCCAAATAAAAGCATTACTAGGGATTTTCAATTTTCTAAAACTAGAATGAGGCAGATGTTTTAATTATCAGGCTGCTCTGCTGTGAAGACAACTTCCACTTATACTCTGTCAGACTGAAACCCTGTCTACTTTCAAGACTACTGATAAAACTTCACAGTTGAAAAGCTTACAATTTTCTTCCACTTTTCATTATTTGTCACTTCAATATCAAACTTTTCTCATCATAAAAGCTGCTTTTGGCCCGTCACTCTGGTTTAGCTGTGACACCATCCTGGAGGCATCAGCCGGGCTGCTGCAGCTTCAATTATAAATGATAGAGCTGGCCTGTTTTTCAGTGTTTAGTCCTCTATCATTCATGTACGGGCTTTTACTTTGACCAACATCATGGGCTCTGTTTCATCGTTTTTGATGTGGGAACTGGTTCAGAGCTGATCTACTTGAAAGTTTCTTTCCTGATCAGAGCCACTTATGAAGCTAGTTAAAAGTGACCTTTTCTAGTATAAGTATTTGTTGAATCAGTGCTCTTGTGTTCGTCTCAAATGTCTGCATCTTTATTATCTACTTTGTTGGTGTATGCTCTGTGTGAGGGAATCCTGAAGAGTCAAGAACACAATGTAATCCAATTTCATCAAGTCAATAACCCCAAGCAATCGTTTCATGCTATGGTTAAAATGTTTACTTGTGTATTCATAAAAAATAAAGGCCAAATTACCTGACTAATAATCTCTATAGAAGGAAATAGGGAGTCCACTTTTGTTTCTGCATACGTCTGTGTGGGGTTTCCTGTGCGCCCGTATGGGAATGTGGCCAATTCTTTTCTAGCTTGTGGGGATGATTACACAGGAATCTGCCAAATTTTGAGGATTTATAGGTTCTTGTGGGGACCAATGACTGACCCCCCATGAAGATTGTACAGTGACTGTGACTGCTGTTTCTAGAAATGCTCTGTTTTCTGTTGTTTGTTTACTGGATCAGCTATATTAGTAAAGTTTGGAAACAAACACAAAATTAAAATCCAACATTTCGGACATCTCTTCTTCCAATAATGTGGGGAGAGCAAGAGAAAGGAGAAAAAACCTGATTGTAGGATCAATGAAACCTAATTTATCCCCTCACCTGAGGACTAAAGCTTTTCATTGGTGAATGAGAAACCTAATCCAGGGACTGGACAAAATATATTTGACACTACATCTTATTGCTGTGATGGTCTTTGTTAAATCACCTCTTTTTGAGGTAATGGTTAGGGTATGGCATTAGAAATGAGTTTGGAATAAATGAAAGTCAATGGAAAGTCACCACAAAGATATTGTGACACATCATGTGCATGCCTGTTGGTGGCAACGATTATGTTGTGTACTTCCAAACAGAAAGACCTGAGCAATAACTCTCGGACATAGAGCTCTGACTTTTTGTTTTGCAGGAATGCTGATTTGTGGTCGTGGCTTCCTTCCCAATTGATATTTTATTGGGTTTAATCTAACTAAGGCTTGGGATATATATATATATATATATATATATATATATATATATATATATATATATATATAAACACACATCAGTCAAATTACATAATAAAATATTTCTACATATGTAACTAGCTTTTAAAGCAATTTATTATTTCAAGTCCAAAGAATCAGCATTTTTTTAATGCTAACTATCCCCCAATTTGTTCAAAATACAACCAGAGGCAAAAAAATAAAAATAAACTAATATTTATATATATATATATATATATCCAAGAATCTAAACACTTGTAACAAGAATATAATTTTAACCAGTGACTAAAATCTCAAAAAAAAAAAAAAGAAGGTATATTAGTTTCATAATAAAAGAAATCAGACACTCATGACACATTAAATTTAAATGTTTTACTGATTTGGCAAAGTTTTAAAAACAGATTATAGCGTTTCACAGCTTAAAATACAAGAAGCATATTTATTAATGATAATATAAAACATGTAATAAAACATTTAGTTTTAAGCCTACATGACATTCATCAATGCACTCACAAGAGACGGATACCAATTTTACTTTTCAGAGCGACTCTGAATATTTGCAGGAAAAAGAAAAAAAGAGACTGAAGAAAGAAACTCAAGAGGAGGTTTGGTCACTTTCCAGAGAGAGAGAAGAGATAAGAAACACAGATAAAAAGAGACAGAAAAGAGGAGACATTAAAACTGGCACATTCATATTACGTCAGGGTGTGCAGTAGTTATAAACAGGTTGTTACACCAAAGGAAGGGAGGAAACTGGCTAACAGGCTAGAGACTAGAGTCAGGCTAGAGTCCATGCATTGAGTTCAGGCTGCTCCTGCTTTCATTAGTGTTTACAATCACGGCAAATATGGCTCCCAGTTACGATACCACAGATATATCCAACAGTTTAACTACGAGCTTCTCTCCGTTTCCCTGTGTTTGGCAACGTGACTGGTGCACCTCTCTCTACAAAGTCTCTTATCTCCAAAAAAAAAAAAAAAAAAAAAAAAAAAAATCCACTGGACTTGGTTTCATCTATTCTGTTATTCTGAATCCACACAAGCCAACCAACCTTTCTGAAGTCACCATTTGTTTCCTTATCTCAAAATAGTGACTGATTCCAG
This sequence comes from Cyprinodon variegatus, assembly GCF_000732505.1. Taxonomy (NCBI): domain Eukaryota; kingdom Metazoa; phylum Chordata; class Actinopteri; order Cyprinodontiformes; family Cyprinodontidae; genus Cyprinodon; species Cyprinodon variegatus. Next base: position 434,301 of record NW_015150749.1, read on the forward strand.
CTCTGAGCTGGTTCGGTACTGAGGCTAAAACAAAGAGGAGGGTGGACTCTGACATTCAGGCACTCATCAGGCCTCGCTGCAACACTGTAATGGGTAAGAAGTCAGACAGAGTGTGTTCATGCGGCATCGAACAAGGCCTCACCATACACAGACTCTCTGATGCAAACAAAAACACATGCCTACATGTGCAAACGACGGAGCACCGTAATATGCAAGCACATCAGCTCACTCTTCAGATTAATAAAACAAAATTAGAAACAGACTTCGGTCCAAACAATTTGTCTTTTCTCGGATTCTACCATAGATCCGACAAGTGGTCTTTCTCATATCTGGTCTGTGTTAAAATTAACTAATGTTAAAGTAACTAGTAGCAGCTTCATATCAGTAGCGTTTCAGTGGCACTGCAGTGATCCAGTGGTGCTTCATACCGGAATGTCCCCTCGCTGCTGCAGTCCTGCCAGGAGCGAAATAAAACACAGGTTCGAGGACCTCGTCTGTCACAGCGCCTTCCCCCTCCAATTAAGGTAAGTGCAAGAACCTTCATCAGCATCAACATCTTCGTCAGTGCCTGCTGCTCAACTCTGCATCGGCATCGTAGACAGATCCATGATCAGAATTCTGCAGAACACTCTGCTTTTATTTAATGGCAGTAGTCAAGAGCAGTCATAAGGGCTTGTCAATCACTGTCACACCTGCAAAAAGGAGAGAAATTAAACATTCAAGTTTTATTATTACTATTGTGTATCTAAATGCACAATGTAAAAAAGAAATGCAGAAAATATTGTAGATATTCAAGCAAAAGATACAAAAATATTTCATTATTTAGAAAAATTTAAAGTGGAGTCAAAAAAAAAAAAAAACTGCTGCAAAATCAGATGGGCAACAAAATTAAAACAGATTGTTCACCCTGCCCCTCTCACTCCTTTCATGGAGGTGTAGCAAAAAGAAAGATTTTTAGATTTCTGTTTACTCAAAAACCCAGCAAACAAGTGGAAGGAGGCCTACAATCACAAACGCTGTGTGACAAAATACAAACACTGCAAATTCTCCTGAGCACACCATCCCCACTGTAAAGCATGATACTGGTGGAGTCATACTCTGGGGTTTCTCTATGGGAAGATGGTCTTGGTATATTGAAAGATTGGCACAAATCCAGAAAGAAAACTTTTTGGATGTTGGAGAGGCTTGATGTTGGAACAGAGGCTCGGTTTCTGGCCGGTCAACACAACACATGATGCATACATGGGTCACATGGGACCAGAGTTAAATGTATTGTCCTGAATACAAAACTGTGCATTGTAAGAATTTTTAATAGCTATTTACCTTTAAGGAAAACCCTTTTTCAAACCTAAATGAAAAATCTATAATTTCATGAGACTGAAATTAAAATTGATTTAAAAATACACTGATAAAGATTTATCTTTATCTTAAAAAAAAAAAAAAAAAGAGAGAACATGCCCCATCGTTCTACCAGGATTCATCTCCCATCTATATTTGTCAATCTTTTCTTTTTCATCTCCTTGCCTTGGTTTTCATCAGTTCAAATCAAAATGAGCTCTAGCACATTATCCCCACTGTTAAACAGGGCTGGACTGCTAGCAGCAAGTTCCCCTTCCAACATGACAAGCATCTATCCCGATGAGCATCAGGTGTTCTGAAAAGTTGAACCAGCAAAAATAAAAATAACCAGTTTCTAAGCAAAGCTGTTTTGTTTTTTTTTCTAAATATGCTTTTTTGTTGCATCCAGTAAATCAGGTAATACTTTTAGACATTTGTTTTTCTAAAACAGTTTAATTTTACAATTATTCACTACTATTTGCTGGCCAATCAGTAAAGCCCCGGTTAAAACGTGGATGTTTGTGGCTCTAAAGAGACGCAATGTGAATACCTTTAGAGAGGTATTCAATAGCTTGATCTTGATGATGCATAGAAAGCAAGTGATTTGGGTGTTATGTCTATATAGGGGAACGTTCAGGAGGTTAGTGATGCAAAGGATGCATTGCTAACAATGTGAAGGCTGCGATCAGGGAGAAGCAAGAGCAAAGCGAAAAACCAAGACAGACACAAAGCAAATTTAACTGGATAAAATAAAAAATCTGAATTTTGTAAATTCCTGTTGTGTCAACCAATCAGGGACTGGATGTGGATGTGGCTGTTGTATAGGTCACAGAAGCACAGCAGAGATTAAACTTTTTTTCAATCAAAATGGCAGAGAAAAAAAACAAAAGTTGACCTTGGATGAGGAAAGGAATGCCTCGTCTTTGGAGCTTTGTGGGTGGGTTTTAAAAAAGACATATTAAACTACCCCTAAAAGGAGTATAAAATCATTCAATTCAAATTCAATTTAAAAAATACTTCAAATAATTCATCACTCGTCCTTCATCTGTAGCTTCAGAGCTGGTCTCTTCTGCGGCCAGCTCTGGTCCACCCTCTGCACTGCACTCTAACCATCTCCCTGCCTCACCTCTGACCTCCTTCCCTGAAGCAGAATAACAGTTTCGGATACTGAACAGAAAAAGGTAAGGCCTATTTGATGAAGTATTGAAACGTTGACCACGTTAGCCACACAAATTGCTGGCTAAATGTCAAACACCATGCGAGCAACACAGAGATTCTATTAAAAACGCATTTAGTGTGAACGCACTAATGCATTCACTGACCTGCATAACTGCGGCCTGTGCTCATGCAGGCTGGCATTAGCGTCCACTTATCAGTGGTTGGATTGTAGAACTCCACCGAGGCCAAATTGCAGCTGCCGTCGTCTCCTCCGACCACATAAAGCAGGTTGTTTACAGTACACACACCTGAAAACATAAGCACACACAGATAAACATCCACCAGTGAGGAGAAAAACATCATATGATGGCATCTCACAGGGTTTTCTCCTTACTTACCTGCGTTGCGTCGACACATGTTCATGTCAGCTACTTGCCGCCAGCTGTTGGAGGCTGGATCATAAACTTCACAGCTCTTTCTCACCAACGGACCGTCATGGCCGCCCACAGCATATAGTAACCCTTTTAACACACCCACACCTAAAAAAAAAAAATATTGCAAATGAATTGGATGCATTAGCAAGTAATTAGCATGATTTGCATTGCTAGCTTAAATGCATAGTGGAGGATGTTCTTTTTCCGGGTGGATCATCAAAATAAGTGGTCCTCCTAATTGTCAATCATTCTGGCGATAAGTTTATGTAAGGTTATCTTCTTTTGATAAGTGAGAGATGCTTTTAAACAGAGCGTGCATGAGGAGAAATGGGCTTATGCACGCTCTTGCACGTGTTCAATAGGCACAGGGTTATATATCTATTTTGTCTGCACCATCAACACCAAGTCAAATGCCTTGTAAGTGCAAACATACTTGCTATAAACTAGATACTGATTCTGATGTGCATTTTTTTTAATGGAGAGGGCAGGTCTTTTCAAAAAGTTAAGAAAATCCTTCCTCTAAATAGTTGGGAATTATGTTGGTTTGGTGGCATTACAGAAGCTCAAAAAAACTAAGGAAACTAGTTATCACTGATAGTAATTAGCTGGGTAGGGGTGGGCATTTAAGGTATTTTTTATATAAACACTAAATAAGAATAAACAGTCATTAAAAAAAATATATATATATTATTTTTTTCATTCAGACATTGGCAAATTATAAGAATACCTTTCAACTGTGTTACTATGGGATGTTTATCGATATAGATAAAAAAAAAAAAAATCACACTTCTTTACGGATCTTGGATCCTGAAAAGGCCTATGTTAAAATGTTATATTTTTTTCTGGCAGGTATTTATAATTTTGGGGCTCTGACTGCTGTGGCATGAAGTCACAGCTAGAACGACTTCAAAGAATCATTAAAGAATGTTTTTAATCTTCACTTATCGGTATCATGATAGTACAGCAAAACATCGTGATAAGATCTTAAAGCCCCCTACTGCTGCGTTTTAGTCTGAATAACTTGGAACACAGCTAAAAGCAGAAATCTCTGAAAAAAGGTAAACATTTTGATTTTGCCATTTAGAAACATGCTTACTTTCCTGCTTTTAGACTTTTACTGTTAGGTAGAAAGTACTGCTGCCATGCTCTTTCAAAACAAAAATAAACATTTATACTGAAAGCAATTAGTTTTTTAGAAAACAATTGCGTTAAACCAGAAAGCGTATCCAATAATTTGTATCCTTTACGGTGATCAGATTGGAACTAGGGCCACTTTTGTTTCTTTTATCAGATCAAATTTTAGTCATAATTTATTTATCACTTCTGCAGAAATTAGAGCCCTTGTACATAATTATTAAGGTGTACACGCAGAAGCTATGAGCTGTAGAGATGTTGTTTTGAATTCTGCTTTTTTACAGTGTCTGCGCTTAAGTGTGTCCTTATAAAGCTGTGTGTTTACTGCAAATTTCTTGTTTGGTTTATTTTAGTGCCAGGTCTATGTAAATACCCATGATCTTATGTCTTAATCACTGACAAAATGTTCCTATTTAGAGAATAAAGTTATTGTTCATCTAATTATTTAGTTTCTAAATGGCCAATCATTGCCTGACTTTTCTAACAGAAAATCATCAACCTCAGGTAGCCGCACAGCTTTTCTATAAATCCCTGATTAAAAGTGATCTCTTGGAGGAAGATTGGACAGGTTGGACATGAATGTAGGTAAAAATAAATAAATAATTTTCATTTTTGCATTGCAGGATGTGGAACTTTTACATGCTTCAGCATTGTTGGACAAACATCTAAATTTTCTTTCTCTACACTCTTTTTTTAGGGGTAAAAATGTATGTTTTCGGAAATGTGCTTAATAGATCATTAAAAATAAGAAACAAAGTATTCCTGCAGCACTATTTTGTTTATTTAGGCGAATAAAACTGTGATTAATGATAAGTTTGTTTTAATTTTCACAAGAGCGTTTTTTTTCATCAAGATCAGATTTATAAACTTCTAACTTTAAAATGAACCAATGAGCAGATGTTTTCTGTTCTGTATCAACGCATAAATGTAACTTGGAATTATTATAGCTAAAGGGATACGGATAAGTATGAGTGAATGCAAATTTAGCTCTCACATTTTGTGACACAAAAATCACAAACCTGCTCCACTACGTCTGGTACCCATCTCTGCTATATAGCTCCATGTGTTGCTTTTCGGATTGTAAGCCTCCACCGTGCTCAGGCACTGCCTGGTGGCTCCATCATAACCTCCCACAGCATACAGGATGCCTGAAAAAACAAGAATACGTATTTAAATCTAAAAGAACAAAAGAACACATTTTTCATGGTGGTTTCTCCATAAAATTAAAAATACCAAATAAAATATATTTGGTATTTGTAAACCTTGGAAATAAACTGAGAATTGTAATCACCGTTGACAACACCGACTCCTACGCTGCTGCGTCTGGTGTTCATGGGCAACACATGGAACCACTCATCCGTCTTGGCGTTGTACGCCTCAATTGTGGAGAGACCTACGATCAAAGAGCAAGAACCCGCCATCAGATACTGCTTCACAAACATTTATCTTCATGTTTTAACCACAGAACACAGAACGCTGTACCTGTGCTGCCATCAAAGCCTCCTACAGCGTACAGGAGTCCATTGAGAACAGCAGCGCCGAGCGTTGACCTCCGGTCCTGCATGCTGCTCACACTAGTCCAGCGATCCATCACTGGTTCATAACAGTCCACTGTCCGCACACGTAAAGATCCATTGAAACCGCCTACGGCATACACACATCCACCCATGTACACCACACCTGAAACACAGAATGTAACCCAATAATTACAAACTAATGAACATCAATGCTCTGCACACTACTGTTTGTTTAGGAATTTTAAGGCTTTTAAAATTACATGAAAAGAGTTTTGGTGGTCTGTATGTCCTCTGGTGACTTTAAATCACCTTCAGACCCTAATGAAATCCACAGCACATTACATTGCATTAACATCCGTTAAAGATTTTTAAATGTGGTCCTATATGATGTCATGAGGAGGATAGAAACTCTGGAGGAGCTGTAGAGGTCCACTACTCAACTGGGAGAATCTGTTGACAGATGATTAGATATGCAAGAACACATAATACTGAACATTAATCGCATGAAGTCATATTTCCATCCCATTTACAGCTTGGATGATCCATGCAGGGAAATCTTCAAACATGTTATATAAGATTAAACCAATACTGAACTTTTAGGTGTAGAAACATTAAAACTAGAGATGCAATGATCTAGTTTTTCCTGATCAAATCCAATACAGATATCTGGGCTGAGTGTATCGCCTGATATCCAATTGCAATCCGATTCAACTGTTGACTCAATAAACCATGTATCTTGCATGTGGGTGACGGCTTTTAACCTGACAACAGCCAGATGCATGTCTCACTCCGCTAGGCGGAGTGAGACATGCATCTGGCTGTTGTCAGGTTAGACGGCTTTAACCTCAACATAAACATTGTCGAAAAATGTAACAAATTAACACAGATATAAATTTATTTATATTATTAATCAACAAATAAGTAGCAAAAAGAAAAAGATAACAGTTCTATTTTAAGTGCAGAGGATTACCAATATCCAATCACTGATATCCAATCCACGGGTGTCTCTAATTAAGTGTGTGAAAACAGACATACAGTGCACATAGTGAAATGTGACGGTGGCAGTATCATGATGTGGGGATGTTCTTTCTTGAAAAGTTGGAAGAGAGAAGTTGAAATGACTTTTGTGGAACTAAAACAAAGTAATATTTGGAAGAAACCTAAAAATGGAGTTAAATTGGAAAAAATATGGAGTTAAATAGGAATAGCTTCGTTCAAAATAGATTTATGCATTAAAATGTCCTAGTCAAAGTTTAGACAGATTCAGCTCAGAGTGTGCAGCAATGTAAAAATTAATGGCCGCACCCACTAATTAAATCTATATCATCCTGACCTCTACAACACATTTTGACTGGGCAAACTGACATTAAACTGATCCTAAATGTGGCAGGATCAGGTTTTCCAATGATGGCCCACAAAGGGGCAGGTTAGAACATCTTCATGGCCATGTACTGGTCCAGTACAAATTTATTACTGCCACCACACGCCAGCCTAAATGAAGAGTATCTCGAGAATGAATAGGACTTTCAGCAAATTTATGCAGTTGTATAGCAAATCTTTTTTATTTCAGGGTTTCCAACCTGCTCTGCATCTTCTTGTAGGGAGTTCAGCCACTTGGTACCATCGCTGCTCCTCAAAGTCGAAACACTCAACACTACGGATAGCCTTAGGAGCCTGACCTCCAACTACAACCATCACCTAAATGCAAGAGGATAAAATAAAAAAAATAACAGGTAAGATGTTTTCACTCTGAAGTGAAGACCTTCAACTGTGACTTTTATCTTCACCTTGGGACAGGAGACAGGAGTTCTCATTCGGGTACGTGCGGTCTTCATCAGAGCTCGCTGCTCAGCTGGCAACAAGTGGTACTTCATGGCCTCAATCAGGTAGTCTTTACACGCACTGCTGTTCTTTATCAGGGACTCCTCTTCGACACGCTGACAGCAAACAAAGAACCCATTAGAAAGCAGAAGACACTGCAAGGGTGTGCTTAGAAGAAGCAGTAGAAAACTTAAACTTAAGTGAAAACAAAAATGCTGTTTCAACAGAGAAGAAAATCTTTAAATTATATTTGCTTTTGAAAATAAGTTTGTAATCATACATATACTAAATATTCCATTTTAGACAACTCATCAACATGACAAAAAAATTAAATAGAAGACACCGATGCTTTAGAATTAAATTAGGGCTAATTAATTGCATTTGCAATATGATCACAATTTAACAAAGCACTCCATTATAATCACATTATATTTAACAATAGTTAAGATAATATAATAATAATAATGACTAACGTTTCATTTCACCACTTTAGGTGGTGGTAATACACATTAAGTGTATTTGCCGCCACACTAATAGGAAGAGAGTTTCAGCTAGCGCACAGATCCATTCATGTTAGTAAAAGTAAGAACCTTTTCATACAACAGTAACAGTAAGGTCCTGTAATAATAAACTCTGGACAAGTAAGCTTTCCAGGTTAGGAAATACTACATAAAATCTTATCTACTGGAGTTTAATGAATACCATTTAATACAACCATTCATGGCATCCTCTTCAAATTCTAGAATCATAGGGTTGTTGCTAAGATCTTAAGATTGGAATAAACAGGAGATTTGCTATTGCTTAACAGCCATACGTTTTTAGTAGGTTGGTAATAATGAACCTTAGGGATGAGTTCTTGGACCTCTTCTATTATTAATTTTAAGGATGCATCATAATGATAATTTGAGCTAATATTGATACCTGCTTCTGCTTCTAATATTACTATTATGGCAGACAATTTCCAACTCCTTCCACACAATGAAATAAAAAGGCCAAACCACTAATATGCACTACATTGTAAAAGGTAGCACCACCAGTTCAATTAATTCAGATATAAAGTTTAGTGTGGAGATCCATGACTGGCCTGCACAGAGTCCTTATCTCAACCTCATAGAACCTCTTTAGGACAAACTACATTGGATGCTGCATTTCGGCTTTTCTCATCTAGACCTTTAACCTTGTGGAAAGTGTTTAGAGAAACATTAAAGTTGCAGTTATTGGGGACAGGGGTCAATCCATGTGCTGGACCCAATAAAAATTAAGAATAAGAGGTTTATAAAATGTATATAAATGACAAAGTGGACAGACAAATACTTTTCCTTCTCTGTCAGAATAAAAAACTAAGTGATCATTTGCTGCATCATCAAGGTTACAGGCCCAAACAAACCCACCAAAATAAAATGCATACACAAACAACAAGATGGAAACAAAAATTGGTTATTAATATTTCAGTTAAACTTATAGGACACATTTTGATGTGTTAAAACAAAAAGGAAGCAATATTGAGCTTCCCTAATTTATCTATGTGCTTCCTTCTGGCCTGCTTCTCCAAACATGGTGAAACTCATATCTTTACAGGTGAAGCTGAACTAATGTGCCTGTTAACCCTACAGATTGTAAAAGCTTTAATAATCCTGCATTGTGTCTCTGGTCTGTTACCTTGTGTGCTGGAGAGCACTTTTAGTGGCTGACAGCTTTATTTTTGGTCCCCACTATTTCTGCAGTTCGTTTATCTACTTGGTATGTAATAAGTAGTAAAACTGATTTTCCAAGGAATTTAAAAGTAAAGTTTAGCTTATTATTTCACTAACTCCATAAGATGTTCATATCAAGTCACTAGTTTTGCATTACAACAGTTCAAACAGAAATATACACACATATTTCCCAACAGACAAAAATAAGGTAAAACATTTTTAAGCTAAAGTACATTTCCCAACCAGGTCCCATCCATGGCCTGTGCAAATAGATTGGTTTTAAACAGTTTTTAAAAGAACAGGATGTTAAACAGGATTTCCAGCTTTTAGAGACTGAAGTGATGCGTTTCACTACCATAGGGTCTGTATTTACCTGCAAGACACACCAGTCCCACCATTTAAAAAGACAAACTATAATTTCTATGAGATAGAACCTGTAAATAGACGGCTTTGCGCTCTGAAAGTGAGTACAAAGATGTAAAACTTATGCTAAAACGCTCCAACAGGTCCAGTAAAATCAAACTTGACTATAATGTGTTCTGATGGGAGAAGCACAGTAAAAAAGATATTACTACATTCTCAAGTAGACGATATTAAGGGATGAATAATCATCTTGCACTTGGTGAGAAACAAACATTCAGAACAGTTGAGTCGTGACCATCTGTCATCAGAACTCAGCTGCTGAATCAGCTGTAATGTCTACAAAGAGAGCGACGTTTGCTCTGTTTTTTGGTATCCGAGTGTTTCAGTTGCTTTTCTCCACAAGTGTTCATGATGTATCATTTCTTTGCCACCATCTAGTTCTTATTTAACTTTATTTTTAAATAAGATATGACCACGTAGGAATAATGTTTCATATTCCAAGTAATATAATATTTAATCGCCAAGTTAAACATACAGTAAATGGTGGCATAGGGTACGTGGTAAAAACTTTCAAGCATTCCCCATCCTGAGGTAAGTGAAGCCTCTAATATCCTTGTGGCAGCGGTAAATATTATCACAATAAACGGGGTAAGAACTGATTTAAAGGGGTGGATTTCGTCATCATATTCAACAAAAATCGCAGGCTAGCTGGTTTATTTGGTGATCAGATTGTCCAGATTACAAATTTCAATTCACGGGAAATAAAATAGAGAGGATTATTTTTCAGCTTTGAGCTACATTTTCAGTTTCAATGCAAATGTTTAAAAGATCTTGTGCAGAAGTCTGGTTTTATTAACTGTGTGCTCCATGAATTAAGAATCATTGTTGAAGTTTGCATCTAACTCGTGTGTTAAAGGGCTATTTGCTTCATTGCTTTCCTGCAATCTGGATTCACTTGGATAAGGTAAATAAATAATAATAAAAAAAAAAAAACATGTTTTACCATTTAAGCAACATTTATACAAAATCTATACAGAAAAAACTAAAGTGCATAAATTGTGCAGTCATAAATCAGAAACATGAAAAATGTGTATATCACATGGCCCTCTTAAAAGAGACCAGGTATTGATTGGACTTCTGGCACTATGGTAAAAACTGCCTCAGTCCATTAGAGCGTTACCTTAGTACTCTGTTTCTGCAACCCAAGAGCAGCAACTCAGACACCCCGTGTCCTGGCTGAGTATTGAACACACTAATTAAATCAAGAGGAACTTCCTCCATTCAGTTGAAGTAAACCACAAAATAACATCATCTAAGATTTATTGATATTTAGATCAGCTCCAGTTTAGGAGAAAGAAGATTTGCTTTCCATGTTAAAGGTATAGTGGAGGATGTTCTTTTTCCAGGTGGATCATCAAAATAAGGGCTCCTCCTACTTGTCAATCATTCTGGTGATATGTTTACATAAGGCCGTCCTACGTGCCGATTTTCACTTACTGATAGTAAGTAAGGTGAAAGTGGGCTTGTATGAGTGATATAAACAGCAACTTTTAAACAGAGCATGCATGAAGAGAAATGGGCTCGTGCACGCTTTCATGTTATATGTTTAATAGGCATTCCCTCTTGGGAGCAGATACAGGGTTGCGCATGTGCATTTTTTTTTTTTAAAGTGGTGAGGGCGGGTCTTTTCAAAAATTTGCTGAAATCCTCCATAAAACCTTTAAATCTTTTTTAGAGGCAGGAAATCAAAGAACAAAAAGGGTTGAATGTTTGAATACAAAAAGTAAAAGAACATTATTTGTAGGATTTTTGATTGGAAAATGGAAAAATAACTGAGTTTCAGATAGAGAGTTCAAAGCCACTGTAGGTCTGAACTTTTTTTTTCATAACATTAATTAAGTTAAGGAGAATGTTATGACGTGTTCCTACACACTGCTGGCCAGCTTGCTGAAAGAATGTTAGTACAGTTTTTCAACTCATAATGTGAAAAGTAATGGGGCGCCATGCAACCTTGCGTTGCAAGCAGGACTGTTGCGAGATCAGAGTTTTTAATCTCACAACAAATCCATCTTTAAGACTCCTGTGCATCTGGCAACAACCAGCAAGTCGAACCAGTGACATGCCAGCAGTGTTTTTTGGGGCGGGACATGTAGGAATGATGACAGTCAGAAGGACCTTGCTAGGGCATAACAAACATGGCTACGCTGGAGGACTCGCCTGTCGATACCGCAATTAACTCGGCTTTAGCTATAATAGCGTCAATTTCTTGTTTAACAGAGGAGCAAAGAGAAGCACTTTGTGCATTTGTAGATGGGAAAGATGTCTGTGCTTTTCTTCCAATAGAATTTGAAAAATGTTTGATAAAGGAAGACAGGCACAAGCTGGCACGTCACCCAATCAGCTCAAAGTATTGTGCTAAAAATCCCCCCTTTTTTACAGGCTATCCCAAATACTTCCAGGTTAATGCATTAGTTATATTTAGGTAAATCTGTTTCAGATCTACAAATGCTTACCAGTAGCTTTGAGCCTCATGTCCATTAACCACCTGATTTCAGCATCTCTCCTAACCAACAGCCTCACTAGTTAACTATAAAAATCAGCTTTATTTTTTTGCGTATGTTATATAAAGAGCAGAAAAGTGGGGGGAAAAGCATTCTGTACAATAGGCAGGTGAGTACTTAAAAATAACTCTGTTTAGTGAGTACTTTTTTCAAGTGTCTGTTTAAATCTGTGTATAGCAGTAGAAATAGCTTCTTTTCTGTTAAATTAAAGATTTTGGTTTAAACTCTCCCTATTAAAACACTAAAACTGGGGGATTAGAATTACACGGCTTGTGTTTACCAACAATAACCACCCTTTGGTGTTTTAATTATTTAGATTCTTTATCCGACGTTCAAAAAGCAGACAAAGGCGAAGCCAAACATACCTGCACTAGGTATTCTCTGGAGAGCAGCGGCAGGCGTACGTGTTCCATCAGGTGGGCCAAGTGTTCCTGACGGACATCTTTGTCATGGTTTACCCAGGCGATAACTGCCTCAAAGACCTATGCAGGAACACAGATGTATATCAGGCTAAGCTATCAGCCGTGCAATCAGGCCTGTTTTCTATAGAGGGGGAGTGAGCACCTTCTCCTCTGAGGGTATGGTGAGCTTGTCGCTGGCAATCAGACTGGACACCTGCTCCATACCCAAGTTCAGAAACTCCTCACTCCCGACGACCTCAGTGAAATGTTGCTCTGTCAGCACAAAGAAAATGCACAAATGCAACTTTTCAGACAGCAGCAGAAGTTTTCTAGAACAGATCGGCTCCATTAATTACACCTGTCCTCATTCTGTCTCCTACTCCCCGTCCCAGATTGTCTCGACCACAATTAACCACAAGCTCAATTTAAAGAGGCAGTAAGAAGAGTCGCTGTAGTTTGAGGACACAAACCTGCATAACCGTTAGCCAGTGAGAGAAGCTGGGAACAAGCATGTAGGTCGGCAAAGGCTCGTATCCCCAGACAGTTGGATGGATGGAGCTGGGAACTGAGGAACTCACAGCAGGCCTTTTTCACCTCGTTGAGCTGGAGCAAACCTGCTGCAGGCAGCAGAGCCTGAGGAGCACAAACACCATTGGTGGTCTGGTCATGGTAAGAGAGGCTAAAAGAAAGCTGCAGATCAAATACAGTAGTTTTTCTAAAAGTTGCTGTAGGGGAAAAAAAAAACTTGCGATCTCAATAAGACCGCAAAAAACCAATGCCTCCCATCCACTCTGTAAAACATGGTGGTGGCACCATCATTCTAAGGGGAAGTTTTTTTTTAGCTGGGATGGGGAAGCTTGTCAGAGTTGATGGGAAGATGGATGCAGTCAAAAACAACCACAGGACAACGACCTGTAACAAGCAGCCAGAGCTCCAGTTCAGATCAACCAGAACTTATTGGCTTTGAAAAGCTGCACAGAAAGTCCAGATAGAAATCTAACTGAGAATGGAAATATATAACACGCTTCTCTAAGTTTCCATTTGGAAAATAATTTCCCTTCACATCATTTTTATGCACTACTCTGTTTAAATACTGGGGAAAAATAATCCCAGTCAAATACATTAAAGTTTGCAGTAGTCGACTGAAAAAAAAAGGTTTAAGGAATATAAATACTTTTGAAGAATCCTGTATATCTCTGCCAGCAGTGTTAGAGCAGATCTGTGTGAGTGGCTACCTGCACGTTGTCCTCGGTGACCTGTATCTCTGCAGTGTAGATGTAGTCCACCAGCAGGCCCAGGGTCCACCCCCCTACCTCCTTTATTCTCACTCGCTTCGCTCTGCTTTCCGTCATCTCTCCTGTTTGAGTGATTTAAAATGTGAGCATATCATTAAGATTTTGGAACACCTCCTTTTCAAATGCAATGCAAACACAAATGGAAGACGCTCCCTACCTGTAAACATGGCGTGGAAATAAGGGCTCCCAGCGGCCAGAACCACCCTGTGAGCTGCAATCTCTACATCCTCTGCAACTATAGTCACATCACACAACAGGCTCTGGCTGCACAAACGGAGATGAAGAAGTAAAACAAAAAAGTTACAGGTAACATCGACAACCAAGGAGAGAACAAATAACTTAGCAGAGAGAGCATATCACCTCCGTAGCTCGTTCATGACCTTAAACGCCTTCCTCATGTGCCGCGGGTTCAGAGTGACTGGACCCTGCCTCTCCACTCCATCTTCTTTGTCCAGAGAGTGTGGACAAAGCCTAGTACACCTAGGAAGGGACACATAAACAACAGGCACAGGCATTAAAGCATCCCAGGTAATAACTCCTAACAGATGGAAATATCCACAAGCTTTACCACTTCAAAAACATTCGGTTCTGGAATTGAAATTTAGGTTAAATTCAGTTCTTTATACTCTAAGGCTTAATCATGATACATATATCAGGGTGAGGCTTTTGACCATTTGAACATAACCAATTGTAAAGCACGGTAATGGTAGCATAGTGCTCAGGGCTGATTAACATAGCAAAATTTAATGGAATAATAAAGAGGCAGAATTTCATCCAAAGCGTTCAACTTTACTTTAAACCTGCAGGGAGGTGGTTAGATAATGGTCACATTGAAGGATAAACACTGACTGACTAGTAGGAAACAGGAAGTAGACCATGTTGTTTAAGAAGGGCTTTAAGTACAAGTTGGTATAGGGCAAAAACGATTCCTTAAAGATTTATATACAAATGATCTTTGAATTTTACCAAAGTTTTCATTCCCTTCTGAGATCTGAGACGAGAATCTGTTACAGTAGCTGAAGATTAGGGTGATTGCAACGTCTTTAAAATGCTCACCATCAAAGAGAAGTCATCAAAATACCAGTGAAAACATGCAAAAGGCTGATCAGCAAAAATAAAGAAGGATTTAATTTATGCAATTTCTTTTACTTAACTGTAGATAAAAACAGATACATTTGTTTACTACATAGCTTTACATTGCTTAGCTGTAAAGAGATGGGTGACTCACTTTTTAAATCGGTCACAAACCTCCTCCTGGGTGAATAAAAATCATTTTAAACCTAAATCTACCAGGACTGTTAATCTAAGCCTTGGATGTTAAAGCAAAGCCGGAATAGAAGCTAGAATAAAAAACCTGGACTTAAAAAATCTTTAACAAATCCAAATATAACTAAACCAAACAAATACTATCCAGGGTAGGAAAGGAGCTCCGGACTGCTGTGGTGAATCTAGACAGTCTTTAGTCTTACAGACGTCACCAGCATGCACATAAATGCTGCTTGTCTTGTGATTACAGCCTCCAGGAAAAGAACTTAAGAAACAAAAAAACAAATCTAATGAAGGGCTGATGCATATAGTAGGCGCTATATGCATAAACTGAACTGAATTAAACTGGGCTCCATGTTTGTCTCCAAATGTGCTTGAGACAGGGGCGGAGCTAGATGGGGGGCCAGGGGGGGCCACCCTTAGCCAAACCTTAGCTACCACTGTGGCCACCCCTACCATTTTTTGCCTCCAATACAGACGATAGCAGCAGTAATACCCTCAAGTGGAATATTTAAAACATTTACATTTTTGTGGTTAATTATACACATCAATATACTAATAAAGATGATAAATACAGAATTCGGGCTCTTTTCAGAACTAGATTTTGTGTTATTTGGGGTAAAGAGAAAATGTGTCTCTGCAAGTCATCTGGGAGTCTTCAGTAATATCATAGATTAAAATAGATAACAATTTTAATAAAAACTTATCAAATAATCAATTTATGTAGATATTAGTGCTTGTAAATATCAATTTTATGCAGAATGTTTGTTTATACATGTAGGTAAGTAATGATGATGGAAAAGATTATGCCCCATATCTCAAAATTGAAAGAGTTTTATGCACTATACCTTTTATTTCGAAAGCATGGATGTTTAAATATATGCGTCTACTTGTTAGCCAAGGCTGTAGGAAAGTATTGTCTTTATTTAGAAAATATGGCTGTTGTGTTCATTAATTTTCCTGTTGGAACCGTATAGATTGACCCCGAGGTTCTGGCGCCTATCTGCTTTCGGCCCACCCCTCAGTGTACATTGATTATTGCCTGGCCACCCATATAAAAATGTTCTGGTTACGCCTCTGGCTTGAGATAAAGGATTGACAATTAGTAAGTAATGCAGAAAAATCCTGTTGCCATCCTCTTTCACAAATACATGCCCACACACGCCTCAGTGGGAATCCACGCTTGTTCTGTCTGCACCTTCAGAACAAATGAAACAATAGATCAGATCCTGCGTCCACCCTGGATCCCCCATCCTGGATCCCCTGCATCCACCCTGGATCCCCTGCATCCACCCTGGATCGCCTTCATCCATCCTGGATCCCCTGCATCCACCCTGGATCCCCTGCATCCACCCTGGATCCCCTGCATCCACCCTGGATCCCCTGCATCCTGGATCCCCAGCATCCACTGCATCATTCCTGGTTCCCTGCATCCTGGATCCCGTGCATCCTGGATCCCCTGCATCCATCCTGGATCCCCTGCATCCATCCTGGATCCCCTGCATCCATCCTGGATCCCCTGCATCCATCCTGGATCCCCCATCCTGGATCCCCAGCATCCACTGCATTATTCCTGGATCCCCTGCATCCATCCTGGATCCCCTGCATCCATCCAGGATCCCCTGCATCCATCCAGGATCCCCTGCATCCATCCTGGATCCCCTGCATCCATCCTGGATCCCCTGCATCCACCCAGGATCCCCTGCATCCATCCTGGATCCCCTGCATCTATCCTGGATCCCTTGCATCTATCCTGGATCCCNATCCTGGATCCCCTGCATCCACCCAGGATCCCCTGCATCCATCCTGGATCCCCTGCATCTATCCTGGATCCCTTGCATCTATCCTGGATCCCTTGCATCCATCCAGGATCCACTGCATCCATCCAGGATCCACTACATCCTGGATCCCCTGCATCCATCCTGGATGCCTACAGGACCATCCAGACTTTGCACCGACAGGCTGCGGTAGTACCTCTCCCTGCTCAGCGAGCTGCCCAGTGTCTCTGTTAATGCGGCACTATCAGTCAAGCAGCCACTGGGAAATGTCAACACACATCCACATCCACACACACACACACACACACTTACAGTGGATGACTGTCCATGATTCCGGTGTTTTTCAGAGGCGGAAAACTTGGCCCAGCAGTATGCACCATTCCATATCCACGGATCGGTCTTTATTCAGGCCTGAATTGGGGCTCAGAGGGCGGGCAGGCGGGCTGACAGCAGCCCCTGTAAAGCAGCCGGGCTCACATAAACACTCAGCCCACTGCAGTGACTCTGTCCACGGACACGTTTCGGTTCCGATGTGGTCAGCGGTGTCTGCTTCTTCTACTTCGGTCTGGAAAGTAAGCCCCCCAAACACCGAACCAGATGGGTTTTAATTTCACTGGCGATGTCCTCCTGAATGTTTGTGAGAGCCAGAGGGGCGAGGAAGGATACCTGTTATTTTTCAATAGCTGATTAAAACGCACAAACAAGGACAAGACAGCAAAGACGGTCTTTTAAACAGCCAAGGCGTCCAGGAAGAAAGTGATGTCTCCCCCTAGCGGTGGAAGACTGCTCAGAGAAGGCTTGGTGAACCTTCATAGGTATGGCATCCTATATTGATATACAATCACTCCCATATTTAGCTTTTAGACTAATGTCGCTTCAAATTTGCACATCTCAAGGCAAATATTCCACATAATTATTTAAAGATTACAGGTGTATCTAATAATTTTTTTTTCTTGTCATTTTAAAAGTTGTGGCTTATAGATAGTGAATGATTTCGCAAATGATAATTGGAAACTCATGGTATCACACCCAAATCAGCTAAATGACTAAAAAAAACCTACAACGGCTTCCTGGGCCTTGTCACTCTGGGTCAGCATGTTAAATAAGACTGCTGGCTTGACATATGTCCACAAGGATGCTATGCCTCAAAAGGTCATTATTGAAGAAGGTGGTTTTTGACACATCCAGGCATATCAACAGAAAAAATGAGCGGAAGGAAGAGTGTGGTACGAAAAGCAAAGTCTACTCAGGATAAAGCTTGAGTCTGCAGTGACTATACAAATACAAATCCTACGCATGGGCTATAAATCTTCCATCCCAGCCAGACAAAAGAAGGCAGATGGTCTGAAAGCAATCTGGGCCTCCATTACACCTACAAAGTACCACAAGCTGATCTCCTATCTGCCATGGTGCATTGATGCAATAATTTATGCAAGAGGAGGCCCAACTGTTTATTGGGTGCATATGAGTAGTAGTAATACTGAATAGTAATTGGTTGTATATCTTTTATATATGCCATCATTTTCAGTTGTTTTTTTTAGAAATCATAATTTCACCAGAAAAACTGCACTAACAAAGCATTAACCATTCCTTCTATTTTCTGAGTTTTTTCATGTGGGTGGGGTGTCAGCTTCATGCAGCTGGAGCCTATCCTATATTTGATGATGCGGGCCGGGGTGTACAGTAAACACTGTGCATTTGTAGCGCAGAGTGGCAAACTCACTGTAGGGCTTGCGGTAATAACTGTGAACGCTGCGCACAGTCTGGTTGTACCTTAAAGTTTAGTTAGGGTTCTCTTACCTCTCTGCACGGCTCCTTGGTCTTAGAAATGCTGCTTTTTGTTCAGGTATGTTATTTAAGTTATGTAAAGTACAGCTGCAGTCATTTAGATTAAATTGAATGCAGGTGGACTCTGTTTATTAATCCATTAATTGCTGGATTTACTGGACTTTTACTTAAAGGATTATGATAATCCCATCTATACCTGTATTTATAAATATATATAATTGCACAGGACAAGACTAAACCAATTAGTTATTTAAAGGTAAATGACTGATCTGTCTCTGAATTGTAAGAATCAGAGTAAAAGAAGCTGGATGGAACTGTAGGCTGGATAACAATGTAGACATTAGTTTGTAAAACCATGACTGAAAAACAAAACATTTTATTTGCAGAAGCAGTTCAAAATTGTTTTCAATTACAATTTTTATTTGACCTTATTTATATTTAAATTGCATACAAACACTTTTTGTTTTTCACATTTGTTTCCAGTCTTTATTTTTTATTTTAATTAGCCTGCTGATATCTAAGCGGGAGTTTCCTTGCAAAAGAATCAGATTTTGGATGTTTATTCCATCTTACTGTATGTAAAAAGCCAAATCCCATTTAAAACAATGCAAGACAAAAATTATCAGCCATGTTAAAAATCAGAGTCTGAAATCCAGACTTGGATTTAATTATGGCTACACAAATATTCAGGTGTTGTATTGTGTAATGCATTATCTTGCCTTATTGCCAAATGGGCAGGAATATCTTTGTTTTAAGCTGAACCTGTCTTCTAATAATTTAAAAGTTTTATTGACCTCATTGGTAGCTATATACCTCATTATATTGGTATAAGTGCAAAACTCAATCTACTTTTTATGTGTTTTAGAAACTCATGCATAGTTCATAAATTCAAATATAATCATTTTTATATTATTTTCTTGATCTTGTTTTCTCTTTAGAGGTGAAAAGTGAGTCAATAATTTTACTCACATGCTAACTCATAACGCACTGATTCAGGGGTGGGCAGCTCCAGTCTTCCAGGGACCTGACACTTTTAAATGTTTGCCTGCACAAACACACCTGAATCAATTCAATATATAATTACCAGGGCCCTGGAGAACCTGCATACTGAAGATAACATTCAGCTAAAGCAGTGGTAAAATATGCAGGACACGAGATATCCAATGCTGTATTTGTGAAACGCAGATCTACAGGAATTTTAGGATTGTGAAATAGCTTAAAAAACAGACCTAATTCATAACCATTTTAGCGCTGTTTTAATGGTCAAAAAATGCCAGGACAGAAAAAAAAGACCACCATTTACTGTAAATGATTTAATCCTTACAGAACTTTTAGTCTAATTAAGAGAGAGCCTAGTTTTTGGTGAGAGCTCTCTCCACCAGAACCCATCTGTGAAAATCTTTGTCTGACTGTGCTGATGGTGAACAAGCAGGAGCTGCGAAACCAAGCAGAACAAGTCTGTTATGGTGTGAACACACTGAACACATTACAGCAAACAGGCTGAGTGAAAGCGATGCCTTCGTTTCTGTCAAAAAGTGAGATTTAAAATGTAAATAATTCTTTTGTGGAATACTTGCATCAAGATCTAAATATAATCTTTATTATTCTGTAATTTCATTTGCAGCAGCCTTTGCTGTACACAGCATAAAGTTTAAATTATGTCAATACACTTTAACAGTCTTATGAAATTTATTTTAGTTAAGGTGGTTATATCTACAATAGTAATACGAAGAGTAGCCACACACATTGTAGCCATTAACTGTTATGATTGCTGTATATTTTTACCAATCTTATTTTTTAGAGCTTTTTTAATTTGAATATGTACTGTGGATTTTCAACATGGGGAAGGTTATGGTCATTCCATAAATGTAAGCCTGTTTTAGACATTCCCAAAACAGTCTACAATGCATCAGCTACCTCCACAGTGGAAACTTGAAATCATGTCATACTAGAAAGCTTCTGCTCCAAAATCAGCATTTGGAGCATCTGTCATTTGGAGCTGTTCTGAAGATATTTGGTTTTGTTTTATCCAAGTAACGTCTTCCTATGGGCAACGAGTTGAAGGCACAAACTAAGCTGTTCATAATTTATGGTACGCCAGCATTCATAACATGTAGGCAAATCACTGTCCCCCAGACATCCGCAGTTATATTTTTTTTAAAACTAAGCGGAGTGTGTATGACGTAATCCGCGCGCGCCGGCTACCTTTCATTCCTCCTGTCCGCTGAACTGCTACTAGTTTTACTCACATGCCTGGAAGATGTCTAGTGCTACTTCCACAGATGATCTCGCTCTCGAAATGGAATTGAATGATTCAGATTAGCTACCCGAATGAATATAAGGGGTAGAGCGTAGCCGCCTGTGGACCAGGCTGCCTGTCACAACTCCAGTCCGGCGAGCGAATGACGTCATACATGCGCCGCTTTGTTTTAAAAAATATATAAATATAAAAAACATAACTGCGGATGTCTTTTTTTAAAATATAAATCAAAGGCCCAATGTAAAAAAAAAAAAAAAAGGCGTTGCCCTTTAAATGAAATTTGCAGCTACCAACATGGTCAGCAAAAATCCTTCTGGAACTCAATCTATGGCCATGTGGTGGAAACAGATTTTGATAGGGTTACTGATAATAACCCCTTAATTGTCCTAGAAATAAACCAACACAAGACACTTTTCTGCAGAAGAGGAGAGTGGACCCAGACGGAGAATGACACTCCCTGAATGTCTGGTGAACTCGGTTAGGACATTAACATTTTTCCAACACACTCAAAAGAAAATATCCTTTCAGATATTGAAAATGCACATTTTATTCTCGCATGAAAAAAAATATTTACATCCATCAAAAACTAGAAAAAAAAAGATGTGAAAAGCATCTTGTACTTGTCTACAATTAGCTTTGTACACAGTCTATAGTATCTGCATGTATTTTCCCATGCAGATGCAGTCAGTCCAAATATACAGCTCTACCTCCTGCACGCCCCCACCAATGCCAGCTAATGCCCGATGTGACCATTTTCCTGCACACAGCAAGCAGGGCAGCTTGTACAGATCTGAACATGAATCAGTCTTTAGCTCGGTTTTAAAGGAGCAGGAGGCAAACTAGCTGAGGCCTGTTCCAGAAAGGCCAGCGGCCCCGGAGGCGGAAGGTCAGTGGCTTTACGAGGCTGACCACTCACATCCTCCAGTACTTGTTGCCAGTGCTGCAGCTTGCTCAAATGCTTTTGAACCAGTGCTTCTTTCCTCTGTAGTTCATTTCGCAGGTCTGATAGATCCTTGAGTGAGAGGAGAAAGGTGATCAAGAGAAGAAAGATTATGTAGACGGCAAGAACTTATAAATGTCAGCCCTGTCCAAGCATTTACCTCTTTTAACACCTGCTCTGGTTTCTGCACAGAGAGCTGCAGCCTCTTCTGTAAGAAGAAGCACTCCGTTTGTCGAGCCACATCCAGGAACTTTTGGATGCACTGGTCCACACCTACACATGAGATAAGTATGCTATTAAATACATATTATAAATATGAAACACTCACTATAAAAAGGCAGCGTTAAACCTACCTGTTCGAATCTCCTCCTGATCCGTTCCATTGACATAGTCTTGACTTACTAATGATGAGAAGCAGGCCTAAGAGATAAAGAAAACGCAGGTTTAACAAAACTGCTCTCAAAAATATCCCTCAATTGTGGAGAAACTTAGATCCTCGTTTTTAAGTTTTCAGAGAGGTGGTTCCGCTAAAGGATCTGTTTCTGATGGTCTCTCTGTCGATGCATTTCAAGAAAACGCATGAAAACCTATTTAAAAAAACAATGATAGGTTACATTAACTGTTTAGAACTATATGCTGTGGTATTCAATGTCAAAATCAAAGTGACATTATGGCGCATAAAAACGAAAAAAAACTCTTAAATAAAAAAAGAAGATATTTTTAAATAAGCTCTTTATTACACCAGTGATCACCATGTTGTAATAGTGTTTAATCCTATTTTTGAATTTACCAATGCTCTCGGACAAACAGTGGAAGAAAATTGGAAAAAACATTCCGACATATTTCAGTTTTTAAAATAGATTTAGCTTTCTGATTAAATAAAAATTTATGATTCATAACAACAAGCGACACACGACATCAGATAGTGAAGAAAATTTATTT
Organism: Cyprinodon variegatus; assembly: GCF_000732505.1. Lineage (NCBI taxonomy): Eukaryota > Metazoa > Chordata > Actinopteri > Cyprinodontiformes > Cyprinodontidae > Cyprinodon > Cyprinodon variegatus. The sequence goes on from NW_015150749.1 coordinate 456,991, forward strand.
AAAGATGAGCTAAGTTCATGTATAAACTAGCCACTAAGAAAACCCCATTTTATCCAAAGGACCCAAAACATTGAATAAAAAAAAAAACACCACACAGTAAACAAGGCAGCTGGTTTACTGAGCTCAAAAACAAGTCCCAGACCACCATATATGCCTCACATTATCAGCCCTGCTAATATAGTGTAGAATGGGTGATAGATCATTTAGCTACCAGGCAGGAATCATATTTTGCTTAATGTTGCTGCTTTGAGCTGTGAAACATTCCAAGAAAAGGCCATTAGCTGAGCCATTATTGCCCATGGTGATAGAAAGGTTTATAGGGATATAATAGGATAAAAAGGTTTAATTGCAGATCCTTCCTCTCATTATATTTTAAACTTTATAACAGTCACTGCTCCCAACCAACTAGAGAAGTGTTTCCCTCTGCTGGTTTTGCAGTCTTTTAATTCATGGATGATGTACAGTGTTTTTATGGACATTTTACAGATCTAAAAAAATTTATGTATATATATAAAACTCTTATTCAGCCACCGCAGACTGTCTCCTCCCTTTTTTTCTCTCCAAGCTCGGGTCCTCTCCCAGAGGCCTGGTAGCTTGATGGTTCTGCCCAGTATCTTTGCTGTTCCTAGAACTGCACCCTTCTGGACTGAGATGTCTGATGTATTTCCAGGAATCTGCTGTAACCACTCAAGTTTGGGGGTCACTGCCCCGAGGGCCCCAATGACCACGGGTACCACTGATGCTTTGACCTTCCAGGTTTTCTCCAGCTCTTCTCTGAGCCCCTGGTATTTCTCTAGTGTTTCCATGTTTTTTTTTCCTGATGTTGCAGTCGCTTCAGGAAAAAAGAAAAAGATAAACTAGAGAAATACCATATATATTTACATTTGTTAAAATCACCCTACTTAGTTGCAATTTTTCTATAATTCAATCTTTAACAGCTAACATCTGTATAGTTTTCTCTGGTACTGTAGTTTAGCCCTGATGTTTTGTTTTTATGTTTCTTACCATTGCAAGTATCCTCATAATTAAATTGGTTGTTCACTTTTAAACCCACTGGGTTAGTTTGCCCTCAGTTTGTGTGGTGGAGATGGAAATGGAAATAATTTGAGCCACTATCTGCACAGGATTTTTAATTTCATTCACCTAAATTATCCACCTCTGTGTACAAGGACGGATTTAATTACACCTGTTTGTTGACCTGTTGTCTGTCTCGTAGCAAAACAAGTTTAGGTGACATTTGTTGTTAAGTGTCGTCATATAATAACTGGAACATCACCTACAGTGTATGGTGGCCAAATGTTTAATGTCAAAGATAAAAGTCTTGAGAGAAGAGATAGATCAAATCCTCGCAAGAAGCGGAAATCGGAGAGGAAAATTACTGTGTGCAACTGTTTTAGAAATGTACATTCATAAAAAGAGGGAAACTCTGACTGAGACTGAATTAAAGTGGTTACCTCTAGATAATAATGTAGCAGTAGAAGAAGCACTCTCTTTACAAAAAACAAACAAAACGTTTCCCCAGAAGGAGTCGCAAGGAAAGAAGCTCATAGTTATTTAGTAGCTATATTAGCCACAGCTGCTAACAACAGAGCTAATCCGCCCCGGTTGCCTCCTACCTCGAAGGATGCCTCCAGCTCGTCCACCAGGGTACTGGTTCCCTGAGCCCGGGGAGCGCTACCAGGAAAGCCAGGCTGAGCCGGACCAGGAGGTCCTCCTACTGAATGAGCACCGGGTGGCTGCTGGCCTGGAAACATCCCATTCATGGACGACGCCATTTTCCTCCGTCACTTACGCAAGTCTTGCGCATGCGCAGATTAGAACACAGAGACCAGAACAAAGATGCATCTAATGGTATGGAAAAAAAAAAAATATATATATATATATATATATATATAAACAAGTTAGCTTTAAACTATTTAAAGGCAAATTTCAAAGGGTATAAACAAAGCCATCCAACACAATAAGTGCTAAAAACCATGCTGGAAAAAAGATAAAAAGCAAATAAAAGTTTGGTTTCTGTACATAAATCAGATAAAGATATTTTAGATTTAGATCCAGATCCGAAAAACATTAATATTATAGATATGTTAAAATGTTATTATGCATCTAGCGCTGGTCAGATTGTCATGGCACTCTGGTCCACTGCAGATCTGGTGCAGTGACTGCAAGAGGCCACTAATTGTTAGATTCATATATCTATGTCCCACAGTAACAAAATCATAAGAGTTATCATTTAAACTTCAGACAACAAATCAGCTGAAAAAATATCAAGAGGTATGAACTTGTGTGTGATCAGCAATTTAGGTATAAATAATTACACCATACATTTATTCTACTACTTAATAATCTCAATACAATTGGTTGATTTTTTCTCTGTGTTTTTATGCTACTCAGCATGAGAGGGAGACATTTGAATGATCAGCAATGAAACATGGACTGTCATTGTCCTGCCTGCATAGTATAGGCATTCTCCAACAAAAACAAACGTAGAAACTTTTAGTAAAGAGGAATAGTTTATTCTAAAAACTTATTTGACAACAAATGATGCTGTAAACAATCCTGTAACAAATTGCTTTTATTAACAGTGCTGAGTGAAAGCATTTGCCCTTTATAATATTTTTCTATTTTTAAATTAAGTTTCAGATCAAAGAAATCTGAAGATAAATGAACCAGTGGAGAAAAAAAATGTTTTGAAGATATGAAGATAAAATTAATTTAGAAAAAGTCAGTTGTTTGCCTTGTTATTAAAGCAATTAACTTTAGAAAGAAGTTCCTGCTTTCAAAAACTCACAAATCCTTTTACATCACAAAGTTTGAATTGTGTGCAGCAGGATTTTCCAACATGTATGTGTGGACATCAAAGTACTGAAGGCAGCAAAGCAATATGTTTACATTGACTAAACTGACAGCGTTTGATAATCTGCAACAAATACATGTAAGAAAAGTAAAAAAAAAAACAGGAAAATATGGAAGAAGAGAAATACTGTTACACATTACTTTGTATAGAAAACAGTTATCAGCATCAGTTATTCTATGCATCCGTTTAACTCCGTACAAACTTTGACACGGTGGAAGATCTCTGATCACCGACTGAGGAAAAGTCTTGAACTTTTGCCCTTTGTCAGATTGAATCTCCGTCTTTCAGCCACTGTGGGCCAGACTGGCAGCAAACTCCACCAGTGTACGTGTTGGTCTTCCAGACATGCCTTTCCTGAGGTAGGGGACTTCGTCTTTGTTGCTCATCACGCCAGCAATGTCCAGATGAGCCCAGTGAGGAGCTGTGACAAACTCCCTGAGGAAAGCAGCTGCTGTGCACGCACCCCCAGCTCTACACGGAAAAAAGAACAGCCAAACGCGTCAGGAACTAGTAAACCCAGCTTCACATTTCTCTTTGTACTTTTTCAATTCTTCCAGAATCAAACTACCACACCTAACAGTACTTTTTAGCTATACTGTAAATACCGTACCGACAACCCTGATTATAAGCCGACCCGCTCTTTCCAGGAGAAGTTTTTAGGACAAAACAAAAAGAAAAATAAACACTGATAAACCAAATTTATTTGGTTTAAAGAAACTATTTTATATAAAAGTGCTAAGAGTTTCATTGAAATATTGCATTGGAAGATTTGTGCAATTAAACTAAATTAAACTACAAAAAAAACATAGTAATGACACATTTATTTGAAATCTTGCAGAACTTTACCTTAAATGCAATCTGAACTTTGCTCACGGAACGTCTCAAAAATCTGCATGAGGCTTTTCCTCACAGACATCCTCTGCCTCGCTGCCACACTCCTACTCTCCCCATGCAGCTCTGCTATTTTTTTAATAAGCTTTTCTTTTGCCGTTTGCTTTTTTCCAGTCTTTTTTGAACGTGGCATCTTCTGACACTGCTCTCTAACTCCGTATTTCTTTGCTGTCTGACAGCTGTTTGATGCCTCCACTGTGTTGACAACCATTATTTTAAAATTGGCGTCATAACTCCGCCTCGCATGTCTGCAAACTTGTCTGACTTTTGATCCACTTCGTTCAGGGCAGCGACTCTCCGTTTGCAGCATCCTTGTCACTTCTTCTCTGCAGTAATAAAAAGATGACCCCAGCCACAGTGAGCTCACTGTCTTGACAAAAAAATAAAAAAAACTGGCGCCCTCTGCTGTTGCATTTGTGTAGCTAGCCCAGACACCTGTCAGCCTGTATAATTGTTTAGACCCCGATTATAACACGACCCCAGATTTTGACATCGTTTTTAAACGGGAAAAAAAAATACATCTTATATTTGGGTTAATTAGGTATTTATGTTCAAAATAACATATCTAATGTTTATAAAGAAATCATGGATGGATGGATGGATGGATGGATGGATGGATGGATGGATGGATGGATGGATGGGGAGGAAAGAGATTCCAGTAAAGGCTGAAGGACACGAGAAGGATAGACAACAATTATGGAAGGACAATGGAAACTAGCAGTATAGGGCAAATTAAGGAAAAAGAGGAATGTAAAAAAGGACATAAGGAAGAACAGGGGGGGACAAATAGAGAGGGAGAAGGTCTCAAGAAAGAAATGGAGAAAAAGAAGGGATGACGGAGCAGGAAAGGAATGGTGGAATAATGAAAAGGGAGGAACAAAGGGGAAGGAAAGATAATGCATAGATGATGGGAAAGAATATAAAGTTCAATTCCTATCCAGAACCAGTATATGATCAAATTCTGCTGATTTGCAAACTGTGTCGAGACACTGGTCAGACTCCTTTGCCTCTACGACTGTCCCTAATGGATCTAAGAGGGACTCAGTGAGAGAAGCGCTCAGGTACGTACCGGCTGTACTTGCCAATGTTGTTGAGGTCGGCCAGCTGGCAGTCAGTAACCTGCTTGGTGTAATGTTGGAACAGAGGCATCCTCCAAACCCTGTCACCGGTCACAGCACTGGCCTTCACACACACAAACACACACAGCATTAGTCACCAGACAAGCTGAGACACTGACGAGTGGAGCTGGGTTTCGCTTCTCGTCTACCTTGTTCAGCTGCTCCCAGAGCCAGTCTGAGTTTGTAAACACTCCTGTTGCTGCCGAGCCCAGGGCTACATCCATGGCGCCTTCAAAAGGAGGTCAGTCATTTTAAAGAAATCCTTGATCTTATTTTCCATTAATTTATTCAAAAAAAGATAAACAATACATTTAACCTAAACAGAACTACTGACACCATTTTGACATCACTGTGTAAAAATCGTACCAGTTAGCGTAGCAACATTGACGATGGCTCTTGGGTTTAATGTGTGTCCATAACAGAGAGCATCAGCAAGGATGAGCCTGCCCTCTGCGTCCGTATTATCCACCTTAATGAAACAATAACAGCAGCTCATCAGTTTAAACCCTCCCTCAGACAGCTGATCTGACCAATCACAAGCCTCCACCAACCTGGATCGTTTTCCCATTCATGGCCGTGACAACATCACCTGGTTTGGTTGCCTTTCCACTGGGCATGTTCTCACACAGTGGGGCCAGACCTGCTCAGGGTAAAAACATGGATGATGGGGCAATAAAAATAAATAAAAAAAGCCAGAAACAGATTGGAAAGGGGAAGCCCACCAATTATGTTGACCGGGAGATTCAGAGCTGCTGCTGTGATGATGGAGGCGCAGACGGTGGCAGCTCCTCCCATGTCGGCCCTCATTGCGTCCATAGACTGAGACGGCTTCAGAGAAATGCCGCCGCTAAACACAAACACAGAGATCAGAGGGAAACAAAGCTAACACGGCCCCCTGAAAAACTACTGGGGGGTTTGTTACGGGGAGGGGTGAGTATTTCATGGTTAACCTGTCAAATGTGACGCCTTTGCCCACGAGCATGAGAGGCAGCTGCTTCCTGTCAGGGCAGCCATTGTAGTGAAGCTCCAGGAAGACAGGGGGCTCCTCTGAACCCCTGGCTACACTGAGAAAGGCTCCCATTTGCTGCTCCTTTATCCAGGCCGTGGATCTGCAAATAAATACTAATTATTAAACACGACTAATACTAATAAAGACTCAGTAACCTAGTAATATGAAGGGAAGCGTAAATAGTACATCTAAAGAAGTAAGTTAACCCATAAGATAATAAATAACCAGAGAACTAAGTCAGTAAATATATAAATAATAAGTAATATTTAAATAAGATGATTTAATAAAAAAAAAAACAACAATTAGGCAAATTAAATAAGCAAATCAAAAAATAACTGAGTAGATAAAAAAAAAAAATTATAATAATAATAAATCAACCAAGAAGTAAGGAAGATAATGAGTAAGTAACTGTTTAGGGAAGCAAAAATGTAACTAAGTACATCAACATACATTAATTAAAGAAGTTTAAAATATATGTAAAAAAATAAGGTACGTAATTAAGAAGAAAGCAAGTGCATCACATCATTTAAACAGCAGGTTAATAGATAAGCAATTCAGTTAAGTAATAATTAACATAAACATCTAATTAAATCAATAACTAAGGAATCTACTGAGTCAATTAATAGGTAAACAGATAAGCAAATATGTACAAAATAAAGATATACATTTCTTACAGTCAATGGAGCCAGTGAAAGCAATGATATATTTTGTTTTTTTTAAAAAGGCATGTGCCTAATATCTTAGTTAACTACCTTGTTTATCCAAATTACAACATGTGTCTAAAAACATAAATATTTGCGCATTACTTCAACAATTTCAATAGCTTTTAATTACTCTTTGTTGTGTCTTCAAGTACCACTCTACAACTGCTTTGAGGATTGAATCATTAAACATAGCAATGCTGCTTAGTTGTACTAAATCAGTGGAAATTAGCCAATTTCTCCTGGATGCTTGGTGATGTATGTCACTGAATGCACAGAAGCACACTACTTTATGAAAACAAAAGGCTTTCAAAAAAGAAACCAGAAATGGTTAGAGCTTTGGCCTCTTAATACTGAGGAAATTTAATGCTATTATAAGTCACTATTCAGCTTTAAACACACATTCAAAATAAATCACAAAGCTTGACATTTATCTAAAGTCTTAAATGCAGTTTTTAGGAATTGGAGGTGAATCAAACCGCAAACCTTTTCTTCACGGTGACTCGTTCAGCATACGGGGCAATTTTCTCTTCAATGGTGTCGGCGAAGGAGGTCGGGGTGATGTGATTGGCTGGAGCTTCCATGAGTAACCGGGCCAAGTTTTGACCTTCTGCATAAACCACACCTTTCCTCCAGTCATCCACGGCAGCACTAGTAAAACACAGAGAGGGAAAACGGCTAAACTCCTTCCCAAATCATCAAACTGTGGGTCTTTGGAAGGTCAGCAGTTTGGTTACCTTCCATGTAGCTGTGTGGTTACTCTGGTCTTCTTCTTGGCCTTTAGTTGGTCATAGCTAAACAATCCAAGAACGGCACCTTCTGCAGCCGACTTGGCGTCGCCGCAGTCGTCCACTTCAATGTGGTTCACTTCCAGTTCCTGAAGAATCTGACAGCCAGCTGAACAGTAACATCTCATTAAGAAAACACCTTATGAGAATCTGTCTGACACGTGTCCACAGTCTGCATCCACAGTGGGTCCACAGTCTGCGTCCACAGTGGGTCCACAGTCTGCGTCCACAGTGGGTCCACAGTGGGCATCCACAGTGTGCGTCCTACCCGACACAGCATGTCTGATGTTCTCTTTCCTGGCGTCCCAGTTCTCAGCCCCACAAAAGCCTTCATTGCCTTTTCCCAACCCGACGACTGCCACACAAGGAAAATCCTGATACACACAACAGCCTGATTCACTCAGAAGCCACTAAAGACTGGAGGTAAAATATTAATGCAACATGTTGTTACCTGGTGGATTCCATAAAATATCCTGGTTTTCCCTTTCTTGAGCCCAGGGCTTGCACTGAGGAAAAATACAAAAACAAAAGATCTATAATATATATATATATATATATATATATCTCCTCAACCACCACAGGTGGTCTCCCCCACTTTGTCCTCCTGCTTGGGTCCTCTACCAGAGGCCTGGGAGCTTGATGGTTCTGCTCAGTACTGTATCTTTGTTGTTCCTAGGACTGCCCTGTTCTGGACTGAGATGTCTGATGTATTTCCAGGGATCTGCTGTAACCACTCTTCCAGTTTGGGGGTCACTGCCCTGAATGACTACTGAAGTCTTGACCTTCCAGGTTTTCTCTGAACCCCTGGAGTTTCTCTAGTTTCTAATGTTCCTGTTTCCTGATGTTCCAGTCACTTGGTATTGCTACGTAAACCACAATAGCTTCCCTCAGCTCTTTGTCAAACACCACAATGTCTGGTTGGTTTGCCATCACCATTCGATCCGTCTGTATCTAGAAGTCCCACAGGATCTTGGATCGGTCATTCCCTGCTATCTTTATTGGTGTTTCCCACTTTGACCATGTGGTTTCCAGCCCATACTCTGCGCAGATGTTCCTGTACACTATTCCATCCACTTGG
>NW_015150749.1:465674-469326 GCF_000732505.1 Cyprinodon variegatus
TTTTGTAATTATTATTATTATTTTTTATTTTACAATTTTGGTATAATTAGTGCTCTAAGTGGGTTCCTCTGTCAGTTAAAGGCATGTTTTACAGTCACTGGACAACATGCCTTATATATATATATTTATTTATATGGGCTTCCCAGGCATACATGTCTGCATTGGCTCCAAAAGTTGTGCTCCACATCCCATATCATCTGCTTCATCCAGTCTTGCATGTATCTCTATGGAGCAGAAACCTCTTCCTTCCTCTCAACTTTCCACCAGTGGGAACACTTTGATTGATATTTGATCATTTACAGAATCCATGCACAGACTGATGATCAGATGCACAAAGCAACTCACATTTTCAGGAGCTCTGAGAGCTTTCCAGACAGAGACTGGTCAAACCTGGCTGTAGCTTCTGTTAGATGCAGACCTCCATCCTCTGTCTCCTTCTCAAACACTCCCAGGACCAGACCCTATAGATGAACACACACACACAGCCCCATACCATGCTGTTATAGCGGCTCCTAGGATCACTGCTGCACCACTGGGAGGTGATTTACTCACTTTTCTCTCCTGCAGGTAAGTCTGAGAGGCAGAAAACGGCCTGCAGATTTGATTCCTCGCCGTCGCCTGTATCGCTTTCCTCACACCAAACATTGTCACCTGTTGGGCATGTATTAATCTGAATTAGTATCCTGGTTATACCCCGCTAGAAGGTCAGACACTCACATAAGCGAAGAGTCGCGTTTAAGTGGCGTCACCGATAGGAGGTGGTGGGACTTTGTCGCCACCTGGCGGCGATGAGACACATCTTCAGGTACAGAAACAACATTGAATAAAAAAATCTCCTAAGCCAAAAAAGCTGGAAAAAAAATCTTGAAAAACATTGAGTACTTCTGGTAATTTTAAAACAATTTTAACCCGATTCAAAAATAGCATTTATTTAGTTTATTTTATTTTTTTAGAATTTAAACTTTCACATTATCTTGGGCCTAAAATATTTTTGGCTATCGTCTCTCAAATAGTCTCTTGATGTCTTTAAAAAGTAATCATCATCAATACCTTTTGAACTCCTTTCTATTCTTTTGTTTTACATAAAAAGCACAAACCTGTGGGCTATGTTTTAATGAAATTTGATAAGACCAACATAATAAAGGAGGGAGAGGAAAGACCTTATAGACAACTTTTGACATTTTGTATAGGGTATACAAAACCAAATTTCGTTTTGGTCAGCTTTTAGACAAGGCATGAGGAGCAGCTTGACAGAAAAATTAACATATATTTATTTCAGAAAGTGCATCAGTGATCAAAAAACATGGTGAAAAAACAAATTGATATGGAAGTTCAGAGCATTAATACATGGTGCAAATATGCAGTACTTTTCGTTTGGTATTATCAGTGTAATGCAGAGTCTATGACTTGATTTACAGGCAGCCTGTTGGTGGGGGGAAGAAACTGTTATGGAATCTGCTGGACCTGCATTTGATGCTTCGAAGCCTCTTTCCAGAGGTCAGCAGGGAGAACAGTCCATGGTCGGGGTTTGAGGGGTCTTTGATAATATTATTGGGTTGGGACACACAGCGCTGGGAGGAAATGTCTGCTCATCTACAGCTGAGCTGTTGATGACCAGTGGAGCGTGGTTAGGCCGGTTCTTCCTGAAGTCAACGATAATCTAATTCGTCTTCTCCACATTCAGGGTCAGGTTGTTGTCTCTGCACCAGTCCACCAGCTGCTCCACCTCCTCTCTGTAGTTCTGGTCATTGTCATCACTGATGAGGCCCACTACCGTGGTGTCACCTGCAAACTTCATGATGTGATTGCTGGTGAATCTGGGGACGCAGTCCTGATGGGAGCCTGTGCTTAGGGTAATGACATCAGAGGTGTTCTGTCTGACCCAGACTGACTGAGGTCTGTTGGTGAGGAAGTCTAGCAGCCAATTGCAGAGGGTTGTATTGAATCCCAGCTGTTTCTGTTTGCCCATCAGATGCTGTGGAATGATTGCGTTGAAAGCAGAGCTTAAGTCCAGGAACAGTATCAGCACGTGGCTGTTTTTTTCCTCAAGAGTGCATTGTTTAAAAAAAAAAAAAGTAAAAATGTGAATTTTTAAAATTTGCAGCAGTATAAAAAAAAAATCATGTAAGCTTATTTTTATGAAAAATAAATCATTTAGATTAGGCAGGATCACATATACACTGTGTATTTATATGTATACCTACTCAGGTGTGTGTGTGAATATGAATTGTGAATGTAGCCTGTTGTTCAATATGTGCGAAAAAATAAAAAATTAAAGGCAAATCAAGGGAATCTGTGAAGGCTTCAGTTTTTTGTTAGAGAAACCTAACAACATGAAAATAGAGTACAGGTCTGATGATTTGGACTGATCTAAAGTTGGTTATGTTATAAAAATGGAATAAAGATTTGTACTGTAAACCTACCAACATGAGCTCATCATACTCCTAAACAGACATACTGGAAGAGGAAAGCATTAATCCTGGAAGCAGGTTAAAGGAGGCTCCAGTAGAAGAGGAGAGCTCACATGGGAAACTGTGTTGCGTTGACAACTACGGTATTAGAATTTCATGCCACAGATCACTGATGAAAGGCAATGAGAAAATCAGTGTTTAAAGGAAGCCACATGACATCATTTTGTAGTTTGCAAAATAAAAGTATCCTAGATATTTAATTTTGCTCATATTTAGCACCATCGTTCTATTCTGCCAATATGTTTTTGTTTTGTTTTGTTTTAACAAAAAAAAGTACTGTCAGACCTATAAAAGAGGAGTTTAGATTAAAGTGTAGTCATGTGCAAAATGTTGGTAAGTCCTGAAAACAGAGATTTATAAATTTGTTCAATCATTCTAATCCAGCTTGAGAGGTTTTGCAAAGCAGAATGTGTAAAAAATGTAGTTTTTATTTTGGGTAAAGTTGGTAGAAACTTGCAAAGACTGGTTCCCGGAAAAGTTGACTGCAGTGACTAAATATGGATTAACAAACAGAACATTTTTTTGTTACTTATTGTTTTATCATACCAAATCCCAATACAATGCATTCTAATTTATATTTGGCAAGATGTGGAAAATGTTTATTTAGGAATACAGTTTGGATGGTGCTGAAAACCATACTGTCATAGCAGGCTGTATCGTCATATTATTTACATGTTCTTTTATTGTTGAGTAAAAAGCAAAAATATTTTTTTCAAAAAGCCATGAATTAAGGAGCAGAAGAAATAAATAAAAAAAAAACTCTCTGGTAATAGGAAACAATACTTAAAAGGAACTAGACTGTCTGTTATAGGACTCCCAATTGCTCCGCTCCTGGGGATCAGCTGTTATATCTTAGGTTACTTTTTTCAGGAAAATGGGTCAATGGATTGGGGAGCTGTTTAGATTAAAGAAAGTGATCAACAATAAAAAAGGCATTTTGAAATTAGAAACCCACCAGTGTTTACGAGATGTAGATTATAACCTATAGGAGCACAGATCCAAGCAGCTGAAGGGAATGTCTTTCTTAGGATGGTTGAAATCCTTCAGGATGACCATTAAATTCATTTCTAACGTCTCAGAATGTAAAAGATGAGGCTGCGGGGGAAGGTTTTTTTTTCATGAATGTTCATGATGGATGGATGGATGGATGGATGGATGGATGGATGGATGGATGGATATGT
>NW_015150749.1:469478-478646 GCF_000732505.1 Cyprinodon variegatus
CATGATGGATGGATGGATGGATGGATGGATGGATCTATTATACAGTATCTCTGCATTTTGTGATTTGTCAGCTATTTCCAAATTAAGAACATTTTTATTATTTCTTGTTTTGAATTTTAGATGCCTTTAAATAAGTGACAAAGTGATTATTTGTCCGTTCAGAACCAAAAAGAACATAATACAAAACAAAATGTTAATAAATCTATTTCCAGATACTTATTTTTTGACACAAATCATCATTAAAAGTCCTTTAAATATATTTTTTCCTGAAATAACCGTAGGTTGAATCAGGCAGCATTATTACAAATCTCAGACTGAATGTGGTTTTTGTTTTCCAGACTGAAAAACAAAGCAGTTTTTTGTGTGCGTTTCTCAATAGAGTAGGTCCAGGGCAGAGATTGTGGGCTCTTCAGGCTTCTTGATCTCCGGTTTGGGCAGCTTTATGCGACTCATGGCAACCATTCCACAAACGGCGAAGTGAGTCACGATGCTGCCGACCCCGAGCCAGAAAGACCAGTCCAAGGTGTCCTCCAGGACCTCCAGGACAAAGAAGTTCTCTCGATAGTTTGCCACCCGCTCAGTCAGACGATGGTGCTTCACGGCTGCTAGGAAACAAAGAAGACCCAGGGCACCAAAAAGAGCTGTGGACGGAAAAAAGAAAAAATCAAACAGATAAAAAAGTCTGAGTAACAGATAAGCATTCATGAGAGTCTATATGTTCTGTATACATACCAGAAGTATTTATCTGTTTATTTTTACAGAAGCAATATCATTCAGATTCAGAACACTTCCTCAATCCCAGTACAGAAGGTAGCCTATTCATTATAAGTCTGATGCTTAGACTACATATGCTGACAGTAATCCCCTGATGGTATCTGTGCAGATCAGATCAGATCAACAGCTGGTTTCATCTTTAGATAACTAAAATATTTTTATTGACTTGTCACAGTTGAAATAGGGCATAAAAGATACTATTGCAAATGTGACAAGTCTAGCAAAACATTAAAAACTAAATATATCATATTAAACTGCTGTGTGTTACAGGTTATACTGGCTTCAGCATTATTTAACTTATAGCTGAAGGAAAAGAAGAATATTTATTAGTTTACCAAGAAGAGGCATAACATTTTGGAGCAATCCGAGCAACGATCTCAGCTTGAATATGTTAGAGGAGATTATGGTGATGGCAAGGAGACTCTCCAACCTCGAGAGCTTGAGACTCATCACTAAAGATATACAGTCACATACCAATTGAACTCTGGGAAATGCAGTGTTCAGCAATTATAAGATGGCTTTGATTACTATTAAAGATTATTAGGTAGGGTATAAATATTTTGAATGCAATTTTCAAAATAAAATATAATATGCCTAAATGTTTATATTGTTACACTGTTGTATGGTTCTACTGCTTTTGGAGAAATGGCTGCAAAAACAGAAAAAAACAACTATATCTGCCAGACTAGCAGTAATTGAATAGGAAATAAAACTAAGGCTGAGCAATGCAAAAGAGATGGAAGTGAAACACATTTTTTTCTTTTTGATTTCTTTACCAGCGATAAAATTCCACAGGTAAAGTCCTTTGTGACCTTTGATGCTCTGGTAGGGCACTTTACGAGCGTTGTAAATGCAGAAGGACAGACTGACCAGGGCGAAGCCCACAGCCAACAGCAGGAAGAGAATCACCATCATGTGCAGACCACCATTCAGCGTCTGCACCAGCTTGGGAAAAACTGCAGAAGTAAACAGAGCAGATGGAAGAGCTTTTAGAGGAGTGTGAAACTCATATTGATGTATTTTCTGTCCTATTTACTTCAGTCTGGCACCAATTTACAGAGCACTCCTTTTTTACTTAATAAACAGCCCTAACTTTGACCAAAAAAACATTAAAGTGAAAAATGCTACTGACCAAGAAAAGCCAGCATCTGCATAAAACTATATCTAAAAGTTGAAATAAATTTGATTAAAGAGGCTAAAACGGTAACACTTATATAATCTCCATATGAGTTATGTCTTAAATTAGTGTTATTAAGATGAATTAGTGTAAACTGTAAATATTTTATACAGGGGTCATTATTGTTATAATATAAACAGTTATTTTAATAAATAAAAATCTCTACATGTTCTACAGAGTACATGTATAACTATTAAAGCAAGTAAACACTTTACAACAACTGGTCATTCATTACAGACTGTCATGTTCTATGCTGGAAAACTTTCTTTTTATTTGCAAAGTATATAAAAAAAAAACACACAATTATGAAAACAATCAATGGGAAAAACAAAAAACTGAGATAACTCCTTAAGAATAATAAGGATTTTCTCCAAAATATTCATATATATAAAGGAAGAAACAGCAAAAATCATGCAAATGTATATATAAACAAATATAGACATATGTTCTTTATCAAATAATTATACACTTCAGGCTTACTAAAGGACCCCGTGTGGTGAATAACTCTTATTTCGGAGCAGTTTTTCAGGGGTTTTTAAAGTTGGATTGGTGAAAGCTCTAAAAATTACTTGATAAATTATTTCCATACATATCAACACACATAGAGACTAAACCCACATATGTAGAATGGATAAATATGAATCAGAAAAAAAGAGTAGCCAGGTCTGTTATTATGCTCCAGTTTAGACTCATGCAGAATTGACAGCTTATTATTGAGCAGATGTGTGGCTTCTGCAGGGTAGCAGCATCAGAGCAAATTATAGAATAAAATTGAATAGAATGTGGTATTACAGCAGCAAAAGCTCGGCACTCATCTGCCTGGCTGTGTGTTTCCTGGAACACAGTTGTTTTTTGTATCTCTGCTTCTGTCTCCTTGAACTCCAGTCGGCCTCTGCAGATGGCCGCTCACATTGAGCCTGGTTCTGCTGGAGGTTTCTTCCTGTTAAAAGAGAGTTTTTTCTTCTCCACTGTCGCTACAAGCATACTTAGTGTGAGGGATTTTATCCGAGTCAATAAGTCGATGCAATCAACTAGTTTTCCTTCAATAGAAAACTTTGAATCGATCTGAATGTATGATCTGCTTGAATCATCTCTGTAAAGTGCCTTGAGATGACATGTGTTGACCTGGTGCTATATAAATAAAATCAATTTAATTGAATAGAAAAGGTTATAGTAGAAGTGTATAAAAAAACACAGCTAATTAAAACAAATAGAGTATTGTACTGTACAGTGTTTTTAAAATATAAACACTCTGTATCTGGAGAGAGAAAAAAAGAAGAAGCTTAAAATTCTGAGTTCTGGTTGCTCTGTTAGAACCTCTGGAGATGATTTAACAAAGCAGAGGAGAGCTGTTTATAAAATGAAGATCATTATGGGCAGCTCTTCATCAAACAACAGATGGTGGCATATCAGAGGAGATCTTTCCTGCTTTTAGCATTTAACATATCAAACCAGAGTTTTGTCCTGCCTGCAGTTTTATACCCTGAGCTGGTGCCTTCATCTTTATATCAAGCACAATGCAGCTGACTGTATGGCCTCATAAATACCATATAATATTGCATCTTACCACAAGAAATTAATTTCATTTTAGGGGTAGAACAGCAAATAGTATTTCCTGCCAGATCCACAGCTCATTTATATCTTACTGTATATTTTGGAGCGCCTGTTCCCGAGTCCGCACCTCTTGGTCTTCCCTCCCTGGAACAAACCGTAGTAAATGTCCCCAATAAACTGCTCCAGCTCTGGACTGGACGCGTTGACTATGTCCACACCGGTTTTACACAGGATCCGCCCGATCACCCACCGCTCCGTGGACAGGGCCCCCACCAGGAGGACCACCGAGCAGAGGCAGAGCGCCGAGGCCACCGAGAATGTTATTCGTTTCCAGAGAGAAGGCATGTTAGGAGCCCATGGTGGCCCAGGAACAGGGCGCTGTGCTGGGAGCGCGCGCTGATCACCATGAGTTCAAAGAGCCCTTCACCGCCTCCTCTGGGTCTGGACAGAAGAAGGAAGGTTTGGACTCATGGACTCATGTCGCTTGTGTTCATGTTTAAGTCACACGGGAGGAGAAACTGAACCCAGGAGCGTCAGGGTGATCTCTCACTGGCAGAAACTCGATCCTCATCCTGCGCCTCCTTCCTGCTCTCACGCACACATTCATCCATGCAAGAAATTAACCTTTGCAACTGTTACTTCAAATCAACTGTTTTATTATGTGTATTGCATTTTTTTACTCAGTCAGCTGTGTAATTATGCACATGTATTAATCCAAATGATAGATGTGGTTTATTAAAACATAAAGGTCATCTGAGAGCCTTGCTTAAATAATGTCCTGATAGAGCTCTGTGAAAAAGCAGGCTACAGATTTTATTATTAGATTTTGCTTCATTGCCGTATTGAACAAATTATGACTGAAAAATATTGTAAGATTAAAATAAGCCTATTGCAATTAAGAGTTATATGAAACTTAAAAAAAAGCATAATCGTAAATGAAAGAAGATAAAGGAAATCAAATAAAATCTCTCCAAATTTAATGGGAAATTAAATGCTAAAAAAAGTTAACATACTTTAGGAAGAAATGAGAAATACAATCACACGGGAAATCTTCAAAAAAAGAAGAAACAATGAATCAACATATCGCCGTCCATAAAATAACCTTTTTAAAATATAACGATTTTGTTAAATACTCTAGATGTTTAAAGCATCAAGTGAGTTTGAGTTGAACAACTTATAAGCATGTTTAGGAGCCTGCAGCAAATTCAGACAGCACTTAGATAAAAAAAATAAATTCTAAGCCATTGATTTCTTTTGTTGTTGCCATTTTTGATTAGACAGACAGACAGACAGACAGATCTTTAAAAAATGTAGGCTATCTCTCAGTTTTTCTTTTACATATTTATTGAATAGTATTGCTAAAAGAAAACATTGAACATCCAGCTTCTAGCAATTCCTTCAAATTAACTAAAGTAAATGCTTAACACACTGATTATTCACACAAGTTTCAACATGAATTTAAATAACTACATTTTTATGACATTCTGATTTATTTGTATAAGCCCATAAAAATAGATTTTTTTATGACTTTCATTTGTAAATAATTGCCAAAATATTAATAGAATTAATGGATTATTGATTTAGTCACTCTTTTGAAGTGTGTTTACTTCCCCTCCATACCGCTAGAGGGCGACCTTGTGATTTACCCATACAAGGCAGGGGTTTTGGGTGTTTTCCTCTATTCAAATACATCGTCATTCATACGTTAGCCGACATATCTCTCGTATCTTCACAGGGAATAGTGTGGTACAGACAGGGGAAACGGATTGCTATTTTATTCGTTGTTTTTAGTCATTTTTGAGAACTAATAGTAGGAAAGAGTTGTGGACACTGTTGGATCATTGTTTTTATACTAAGGAGTTTAAGTTCCAGAGGAAGCGAGGAAACCAACCATCTGCAGTTTTTCCCCTCGTGGCTTTTTTCCCCCATCAAGTAAGAAATGTGCCTAGAGATGATGAATACCAACACAACTAAACCCGAGTATCTGCGACATGGATATAGAGGCACTTGGACGACGTTTCTTGATCCTGCCGACCAGAAATTAACCTTGAAGAGGAACCGAAACGATGCGGCCCTCCAAAAACACCCCAGCAGGGCGCAAAGGTTAGCACAGCGGGCTAGGCTCGAGCCTTTCGTTATCCACACCGGGAAATCAAAGAAGAAAGAGAATGTGGGTTCCAGCGTTGAGGAGCGTGTTGCTGCGGCCTCTATGTCCCCTCCACCACCCGGGGGCATGGCGCCTAGAAACACTACCCAGTATCTGATGAGTAATGTGTATGCAGATATGAAGATGGACGCCTTGTTAATGGAGTCCTGTTCTACTGAATTTTCAGGGCATATCTACTGCGAGGCTTTGTCTCCCAGGAGTGTGTCCGCGGCTCTGGATTCATGCTTCGAGGACATTCTGGAGTACCAACTGAGAGACTTCGAGGAGCTGTTTGACTCGTCCTGGAAACCGGAATGAACCGGTTAGCGTGGCCCTGTGGAACCGCTTGCTATGCAAACTCAATAACTGAACACGAGGAAAACTGGTGTGAAGAGTTGCAATTACGAATATGAATTGTATGTACATCTGTTAAACTCTAGACCTGGTCATGTTATATCTGTTTCATGATTCATGGTTGGGCTTTATCTGTCCCACAGCGGCGCTGTGGCGCGATCCTATCTGTCCGGTAGGGGTCGCTCCTGAGCTCTCCGTGGCGGCGCCCAGAGGAAACTCCTAAACCTTTCCTCGGTCCGCGGATTGTAAAAAAATCCAGGTAAACCGGGGGAAGTGTACCTTTGTTGCACTGGATTGTCATGCATGGCCGTAGTGGATTGTGATGCAGTACTTCCCACAGTCACTGTTGTCTGAACGTTTCTCCAGGTTTCCATTGGCAGATCACGTGACTCGACTGGGACCGAAGAGCAGAACTGGAAGGAGGTCAGATTCCACATGACTGACTCATGGTGACACTCGCTGCCCCTCCTGACCTGTTGTGGAGAATAGAAATCGATTGTAGTAATTCTGTGGAATGGAATGTTTAATAAAAGTTTGATACTTTTGAAGAAAATTATCTTTGTTTGGTTCTTTACATCAGAGGCTGTAGATAATAAAAGCAATTCAACTTATTTGAGTCTGAATATTTTAGAAAATCTGATAAATTTAGAATTTTATGTCTGAAACCAATGGCTGGAGTGATGCTTCCTCTAGAGGGAACCCTGGTGGAGAATAGACATTTCAGATTTTTTTTATATTTGTTACACTGGATGCTGGAACTTCAAGAGGTTTTCTAAATGGAATATGGGAACTCATGGGGTGGATGGAGTTTAATACTGATTTGCATAACACAATATTGTTTGTTACTGAAACAAATCAGTAATATATGTTGTAGCTTGGGGTTTAATAAAACAATTTCAACATACTTGGAATAGAAAAGGCTCTTGCAATGGGATAAATACCCATGTTAACTTAGCAGTGGCGCAGCCTGTTGAAAAGCCATCCATAACATAAAAGTTTAAAATGGTTTCAGTAGGCAGCAGGGGCGGAGCTAGATGGGGGGGCCCGGTTTGGCCATGGTCAATCATTGGCCACCTCTACCATTTATTTCCCTCTAATACAGATGGGGGAAAAACATTTTAATTTTTCATACATTGGCAATTTCTGGACAACAAAACAGTGCTCAATTCTGCACATTAATATACTAACGATAAAGATAAGTACAGAATTCTTGCTCTTTTCAGGACTAGATTTTGTGTTTTATGGGGTAAAGAGAAAATGATGTCTCTGCAAGCCATCTAGTGAAATGATAACTATTTTAATACAAACTTATTAAATGATCGATTTTTGTAGATATTAGTATTTCTAAATATAAATGCTGTGCAGAATAATTTCTGATAAAAGTAGGCAAGTAATGACAATGGAAAAGATGTTTGCCCAAAATTCAAACCAGAAAGAATTTGATCTTTTTCCATCTGATTTCATGTGTCTGAACTGAAAATCCGGTTTCTGTAGTATAATGAATGAACAGACAGTATCTGACCTCTTTCACGAGTTACCAAGTCACAGACAGAAAATGAACTACAGAGGAAATGAGAACCATATTTCTATTGTTGGATAAATGCTATCTATCTACTGTAGTGTAATCACGAATTAATTCAGCAACAGGGAATTCTTCATTAAGCTTCTGCTGCATTTACATTGTATTTGTGTAATTGTAAATGTATGTTGATTAATTCATCTTTCATGGGAAATAATGTTTTTGTCCTCAGATTAATTACAGTTAAGTTTCTAAACACAAATCTGTAATTACAACTGCACAAATCTGCAATTGTATGTCACAATTGCTGTTTTATAACCTCTTTTTTTGCATGCTCTCACCTTTGTCTTAAATTCCACGCTGGTAGTTATCAATTGTTTTTTGTGATTTAAGGGTAATTCATGTGCCTGAACAGAGGGGTGCTGCCTGCCCCAGACTCAATAAGTATGCACCGACTAGTAAAATCACTATTACCAGAGATATCGGGGTGTGTTTGGGAGTCTGTGGAAGCTGATCGTCAGCCATTCAGCATATATTAAATCGTTCAAAGGTTTGCTATTCACATCTATCTCCGCCATTTGAAGTCCTTATATTTACTGTGCCATTCAACATGATGCTATGACAATATGCAGGGGTGCTGCCAGGAATCTAGGAAACCATAAAAAGAAATCTCCCTTAGCAGGACCAGGCCAGTGGAAAATGATACAGTAAACTATGCCATTTAATGATATTTTTGGCTGTCATTTCAGTATTTTTTAAAAACAAAAAAATGAGAAAGTTATTTGGGTAGCCCTGGAAATGCAATGAAAATCATTATTATTCAATTATTTGCTGCAGGACTTCAAAAAGACATTTTGTTTCTTTATGAACTTAAACGTACAATCCCCTTAAGATAAGAAAAATAAAATTTAATCTCTCCATTAAATTAAAATGCTATTATAACCTGTGGGGACTTAAAGGTTCAGCAAAAAAACACAATCCAAATAAAGTTTTAGTGTAATTTGAAACAAGCTTTTACAAGCCACAATAAAATATATAAAATCAATAATAATGAATAAAATCATCAGAAGATGTTACACTAAGTAAAGTAGGCCAATATTAACAAACAAAAAAGCAAAAGCAGAACATCACCTGGTATATTGTATTAGCTACATGGATTAGGGCCAAAGGTAAACCACTGAGATTTAAAGCCAAACCATGGATGGAGAGTTAAGTGTCCCCCCCTCTAATACAGACAGTGGCAGCAGTAATATTCTCAAGGGGAATGTTCAAACATATTAAACATTTGCATTTTTCAAATATTAATTATTACTTGACAACTAAAACGATGTGGTTAATTATAGACATCAAAATACTAACATTAAAGTTGATATATAAAGAAATCATGCTCTTTTCAGAACAAATATCTGTGTCATGGGGTAAAGAGTAAATTATGTGTCTCTGCAAGTCATCTTCGTGTCTTCAGTAAAATCATAGATAAATAACTAGTACTTTAATAACTTAAAAATCTATTTAATGTAGATATTAGTACATGTAAATATAAATTTTATGCAGAACATTTTTTGATAAATAAGGTAAATAATGACAATGGAAAAATGGTCACCTCAGACATTTTGTCCACTATACCTTTTATTTAGATAGCAT
>NW_015150749.1:479617-480557 GCF_000732505.1 Cyprinodon variegatus
TTTCTTTAAAATTAGTGAAAAGCTCATTTGATCATATCCCAAATTCTTCCAGATAAACTTTGGTTTCAAACACAAGAACTTTCTTAAACTGTAATATGTTTTTCAACCATTTCCCCCTTCCTCTTTGTACATAGTAGTTAGTTTAGTTTAGTTGAGTTTTACTAGTCTTAGTTGAGAGTGTTAAACTGAAATATGTTTGACTTGGGGCTGAATGATTTTTGTTACCGTAATAAACTCTTATATTTTGAACAGAAGTTGTGGTGAATTTGTTCCAGTGTATGTGCAGAAATAACTGTTTGACCATGATTAGTGCTCGAATCACTCTTTCATCTATTGTTCTAACACACAGTCAGTAGGACTGTGTGTCATAAACAGTATATAACAGCTGAAATAATATCTGATTAAATAAGATATTTTACCACCCCTACAGGGGAGGGCAATTAACATCTTAAAGTATCAGAAACATAAATTCCCAGCGGGCTGGGAATAGAAAAGAACATAAAATCATAACACCATCCCTATTTAAATTTTCTGGCTAGGCCTCTGGGCAGCAGTCATGTTGGTCTGCATGTGAAAGCAAATCTTTTGGGCTATCATCTAGCTCTGTGACATCTATTTCCAGAGCTATACTGGCAAAACATGACAAACACACACAAACAATTCAGTGATGAATACATTTTGGTTAAATAACACTTTTAAGAGTTGTAATGCAAAATATTTTTTTACCTGTACTTAAGCAATATTGTCCTGAAGTAACAATACCTTTACAGTAACTAGATACTGTATGGTAAAGTGGTATAGATCTACAGATTTATTTTATATTCCACTTTATGTGGAGGGCTACTAGACTAGTTTTGATTGCATTTTCATCCTATATTGTCCTACTTTTGAAGGTTGACTCTTGAATACAAAGTAATGTATAAGTATATATATATATATA
>NW_015150749.1:484522-485585 GCF_000732505.1 Cyprinodon variegatus
GCGCAGAACCCTCAAACTCCCAGGCCTCTGGTAGAGGACCCGAGCTTGAGGATGACACATACCACCCCACGAGGGGTCTAAAACAGTTTTTTTTTTTTTGTTTTTTTTTTTTATACTTATATATACTTTCCCCTTAGAAATTATATATATGTTAGGTAGATAGTCCATCACGAACCACACTCCATACCAGTAAGTGGCGGTAATGCTACTAAATGTATATTGCCTTCCTCTTCCAACAAGAAGAAGAAGGTTGTCTCCGACGGCACCTTCTGAACGGTGCGTGGTGACGTCACGGCGCGTTGCGCAGTCTCCCTGGCAGCAGCTGAGGCCGTTTTGTCGAAGATGGCGGATTCGCTGACAGGTCTGGGCGAGGAAAAGGAAAAAGAAAAGGAAGACAAAGAGAGAGATACCAAGACTAACAATGCGGAGCAGAATAAGCAGAAAGAGGGAGTTAACGAAACGCTTGGGTTAAATGAGAAAAATGGCGGTACTAGAGGCGAAAAAGGGAACCTGTCAGGTGAGAAACCGTCTGGTCTCTATAGTTTCCAAAAACAAACAGGCTATTGGAGAATAGTCTCTATTTATCCGCAAACGTTGTGACAGTATTTGCTTTCTGTATCGTAGCACATTTACTTCGCAATTTAAATACATTTCAGTGTAGCGAACCGGTTCAGCCAGATGTAGCAGTCGTGTTTACAACATTGAGATGAACCAGAACAGCACCGCAATAGAAAGAAACATCACATGCCAGGATTATATGGAGTCCTACGGTTTAGTGGAAACGGTATGTGGAAATGAGCGGAGACAGCCAGCTTGCATCTTTGTTAAAATAGACCTAGATGCTCTGCGCATGCGCATCAGGAAGCTTCTGCACATCCAGGTTTGAGAAGTAACCAAACAATAATAATAATAAAAAAATAATCTGTATTATTATTGCTGTTAAAGCAGCAAGTAATCAACAATAGACTGCTTTAGGTATTTTAATTCTTCAAATTTGAAAGTTGAATAAACACTAAGAGTTAAAAGATAAACAAAAACATCCCTGCTTGCTTTTTTGCTTCGT
>NW_015150749.1:487052-504913 GCF_000732505.1 Cyprinodon variegatus
GGAAGTAATGAATTTAATTCGGAAATTAAGGTCTAAGGAAAAGACCAGAGAGGAGCAGAGACCAAGTTGTCAATTTGTATTTCCATGACGTTGTTTTTCCTAGACTTTGATTTTTTTCCCCCCTCATTTATTTCTTTCCAGACCTTTCTCTAATCAGGTTTATAACCACCGAGCTAACAAGAGGCTACTTTCTTGAACATAACGAGGCCAAATACACAGAGCGTAGAGAGAGGGTGTACACCTGCCTCCGCATACCCAAGGAGCTGGAGAAGGTAAACATATATGGACCAAAGAAATTAATCCCTCTCACCAGAAATGAACACACTTGTTTACATTTCCTTTCTTTGTCCCTTTCTGTAGCTGATGACTTTCGGCTTCTTCCTCTGTCTGGATACGTTTCTCTACGTGTTCACCCTGCTGCCCCTGCGGGTGATTCTGGCCCTTTTACGACTCATAACTGTGCCGTGCTGCGGCCTCGGGTCAGTAAATAAGAAGTAATAAATCAGGAACTAAATTGAGACCACCTTTATTTTATTTCATTTTTTTATCCAAACAAACTGATAGTAAAATATGCTGTATTTGGAAATATGTCATTATTGTTAATTATCCATAACTTTTCAAAATGTTCCCCATATTATCCTTTTATTGCAATACACCTGATAGTCTTCTATTTTGGTTTAATGCAGTGTGGCTAATGCATATATTGGAAAAAAAATAATACATGCCTTTAATCCAACACCATGTTTTTTCATGGGGTTCAAAGTTTTCCTTTTTTGAGCTCATAAAATCCGAGTAAATACTTTCACTTGTGTTATTATAATATGAGCTTATGTTAACATCAGTATATTGGGAGCACACTAAAGTATTTAATTGTCAGTATAGATCACCAATAATCAATTAGTTGATTTTTTCCCCACATCTCATCTGAATTTTAATGACTATTTTACGTATCTGCTTTGGGAATGAATCCTAACCCAACAATGTGTTAACCACCAGAGGGCAGTAGAGCTGTATGTCTGAGCTCATTATAAGTCAGAGAAACAGCTCTGTCATATTGTTGACCTGACTTTTTTTTTTTTTTTTTAATCACTTAAAGTTTTGTGCTCTATAATTGTTTGGGGTTTCAGTGGCTCCCGCTTGCTCCAGCCGGCCCAAGTGTGTGATGTCCTGAAGGGCTTCATCATGGTGCTGTGTTATTCAATGATGAGCTACGTAGATTATGCCATGATGTACCACCTCATACGGGGGCAATCTGTCATCAAACTCTACATCATCTACAATATGTTAGAGGTACAGTCACAAGTTTAAGCTTTTTAGCAGCTTGTTATTTTTGTTATTTTTGTTTTTTTTTCTTAACTGTTTTTGTTGTCAACCATTCAGTCGATCACTGTCTTTCCTCCAGGTTGCAGATCGCCTTTTCTCTTCTTTTGGCCAAGACATCCTGGATGCCCTGTACTGGACAGCAACTGAGCCAAAGGAGAAGAAGAGAGCGCCTATAGGAGTTATTCCTCACTTCTTAATGGCTGTGCTCTACGTCTGTATCCTCACCCCCAGTCCAAAATTCAGAGACGGAAGCTGGCATAATGACTATATTCTCCATACACCTTTCTATCTATATTATTATTAATGTTATTTTGGATGAGTTCATCTAAACCATGAACACAAGCAAAATTTTGTTTGTTTTTTTGTTGTTGTTTTTTTTTTTTTTTTTACATCCTTTTTTTTTTTTTTATTAAGTTTGCATCTAAAAGAGTTAAGAAATATACAGTAGCCCTTTATTGTTGGATGTTTCACCTGCATGTTTAAATTAAGTTTTTCTTATCTTAGAAAAATCATGCTAGTAATTTCTGATTTTCCATCCATCCATCCATCCATCCATCCATCCATCCATCCATCCATCCATCCATCCATCCATCCATCCATCCATCCATCCATCCATCCATTTGTTGGCTACTGCTAGTGGACGTTTAGGATAATTTAGCTTGTTTTACCCAAAATGTGTTTTTCCTCAGCTTTTCTTTACCCAGTCCTTCATGCCCTTCTTATCATGGTTCAGGCTACAACACTAAACGTTGCATTCAACTCCCATAACAAGTCTCTGCTCACCATAATGATGTCAAACAATGTGAGAGAATTTAATTAACATTTGTTTTTGTTGTTTTTTTACTCTTTAAAAACTTGCTGCAGCAAGCAAATTGAATCTCTAAACCGCTGTGTTTTGCAGTTTGTTGAAATCAAAGGAAGTGTGTTTAAGAAGTTTGAAAAGAACAACCTCTTCCAGATGTCTAACAGCGGTAAGTCGGAAGTGATGGAAGCCTCTGCACTAAAATCACAGATTTGGGGATATTTTTATCCTTCCCTCTTTAACCTGATTTAATCCAAGGTAAATTTCTGGGATCGAGCTCAGCTGCAGTAGGCAAAAAGTAGGTTAATCCAGGATTGATTTGTTTGTTTCCCACAGACATAAAGGAGAGGTTCACCAACTATATCCTTCTGCTCATCGTGTGTCTGAGAAACATGGAGCAGTTTTCATGGAATCCCGGTAAATAATACAAGCTAAACATGCATGCAGCATTACATTGGATGTATTCAATCCAAATGTTTTCTTGTAAATGTATGTTTATTTGTAGTTAAGCCATAACAAAACATCAATCACTGCTTTCTCTCAAACCAACTATGATGTGAAGAATTACACTGTTTTCATTTTGCTTTGTCTCTTTGTTTTAGACCACTTCTGGGTCCTCTTCCCAGACGTACTCATGGTAATAACCTCAGAGGTCGCCGTGGATGTTGTCAAGCATGCCTTTATCACCAAATTCAATGACATCAGCGCTGACGTGAGTCTTTTAGTTTTACATTATGACTCATTTGTACACACATCTATCTAAAGATTTGACATACATTGGGAGAATCATTCAATTCGGGTCAAGTTTGCTTGGAGCAGGCTCATTGAGTAACAGAGGGCAGTAGTTTCTTGAGTGGAGTGACAGTTTCACAGGCAGTTTCTGGAGCAGTTAGTAAGAATGTCGCTAAGTTCATCAGAGGATGTCTTGATGTGTTGTTTTGTATAGTCTGTCAAGTATTGATGAAGCTTTCTTTTGCAGATATAAGGTATCCTCTGAAACTGGTCAGAAGGACTAATGAGATATTAACTAATGAGACGAATTGATTGCAGTTAATTCACTCTGATATTTCTTTTCCATTGTCAAGCTTTCCCCTCCTCTTTTAGCTTAGTTATATCTGTTTAAATCGTTTACACCAGGTGTTGGAGTCAAGGACAGCCAGTGTCCATTCAACTGTCACTAACAGTCAGACCTTGAATGCACTGAAGTTGTAATATAACAACCTGCAAAATCTTACATGTGATTAGTCCATTGATATTTTTCTATTACATGTATAATGCTTTGTTACCTCCTCCTAGTAGGTTATGTTTTCGGTTGTGTTTGTTTGACTGTAAGCAGGATTCCTTGAAAAGTTATGAACAGATTTTAAGTAAATTTTTACCAAAGGTGTCTCTCATGCCAAGTTACAATCCATTACATTTTGGTGATAATCCAGATCATAATACGGGTACAGGATATCATAAACGATTCTCAAACATTATTTGGCGGGACAAGCAATTCACCTCTAAACCATAGGGTGGCAGCAGTGACTATTGACATTCAGCAAGTGAACTCAAAAAGTATGCAAGTATTATACTGAAGACAAAAAAAAACAAAACCCGGTTGGAAAAGTAGGCCATGCTTTGCTCAAAGTCTCGCTCTGCTGATCAGAGAAGAAAGCAGAATGAGTGAAGAAGGTTAAAGCAGAACAGACACCAGAGGCTGCAGACTGGTTATGAAAGGATTTTAGGGAAATTTTTATTAGAAGTGCACCACATGCCAAAGCTCACTTAAGTTGAATTTGCTAATGATCCAGATCATAAGCAAGTTTTAGCTTTAGATCTAAGTCACAATATGGGGCCGAATTAGCTGTTTGGTGGAGGACTGCAGTCTCAGAGAGCTTTTCTAGTTTTGTACTTAATTTTATTGCTATGTTGGTAGATCGATAATGGTGTAGACATGCATGCATCACAACCATTAATTATACAAGTCCTCTTGATCGACTTTAGTACATGGGTTCGTTTTTTTGTGAATAGTCAATTTTTCTAATTCATAAAATTGCAGCACTGTGCTTAATTAATTAGTAATGTTTTCACTACCACTGCCACACTGTCGGTAGGCTAGTTTTATACAATAGTCTTAAACTGTTAGGAGTATTTTAAAAATAATCCTCTTTATTTGGTCTCATGGAAAATTTCACAAATTAATGATGTTAATGGTCTTTGGTATCCTGTGTCTTTGCTTCTATGTGTTTAGCTGTTTCTGCCACTGACTGAATTTATTCAATAGTTATTGGTTTAAAATGCGGATTTTATTAAGTGTCATGTAAAGTTTAAAGCAAATACTTTCCAAAAAAGTTACCACATTGTTTTTGCTAAGTTGGTTGGTTATTTTATTTGTATCTATGTTTTTGATATCCCTCCCAAAAATAGGAAAATGAGCTTTATGTAATCTGATTAAGAGAGGGGTAACATTCTGGGAGTACATTATTTTGATCCATATTTATAATTCTAAAAGTCCTGTTATGATATTTAAAGTGAAGTAGGGTAAGCTTTTATTTCATTTTCTCTCTTAAGTGACTTAACAAAGTTTTCTCAGTTGGTCACATTTAATCTTTTAATTTGTCAGATGTCACTAAAAAAGTATTATGATGCCCATTCAGTGCCCTGGTTTTGGTTTTAATCCTGCATACAAATAGTCCTACTCTTCAGTTATATATATACGCCTCACAGACAGGAATGTCACATAATCTTTTTGACTTTTGAGGATCAGGTTCATCAGCCATTAGGCATATATCATCAGGCATATATGCCAACATTGTGTGATGAAACAAGGAATTCTTAGGACTATAAAGATATAAACTTAAGGGGAACATAAAGGAAGGATTGATGGAACAGTTTGTATAACAGTGCGTATGACGTTTTCTGTGGACGGACCTATTCTACGTAATCCATCTTTTATACACACTCATTTTGTTTGGCTCAGGACTGTCCAATTCTTGTCCTCAAGGTGTTATATTTTATCTTTCCCAGCTGTAGCACCAATTTATATGACTACAAAATCGACCATTGACCTCTGGCAGAGGGTGTGCTGGTACCAAGTGGACTGATGGACACCTTTATGCTTGAACATGGTGTTCATTGTGGGCAATCCATGACTTAAACAGGTCTAACAAACATAGCTGGAGTTCAAAGCTGGGGATCAGTTCCTTCTGTGAAGTCCTCCAGTACAATGTGGGCTCTCTAGATTAGGAAGGTTTAGATTAGGACTAGGGAATCTTACAGACTTTTATATTAAGATATTTGACTAAAATCTACCAGTTAGTGTTTCAAATGAAAGTTTTGAAATGAAAATAATTTGTAGTAACCTTTTATTTTGTGATTTATTAGTGCAATGACATGGTTGTCTGTTCATACTTATTTAACTGTTAGAATTTTAACAGGTGGTGTTACCCAATGATGAAGTTGTTTCTTTAAAGTTTAACTCGCATAAGCTAAAAATGTTATAAAATGTATTTAATTACTGTGGTGAAACCTCAAAGGTGTTTTTTTTTTCAAACTCCCTCCCCCAAAAACTTGTTTTTGAAAGCAAAAATTTCCTATCAACCCTATCCATTTTTCATATCGCTCAGTCTCCCCCATAATTGAACTTTATTGATCTCAAATTGGAGAAATTTACCTCTGCATTTAACCCATCCCTTTGGGGAGGAGTGGGCTGCCATCGTGGAGCGACCAGGGAGCAGTGCGAGGTTAAGGGTCTTGTTCAGAGACCCAGACTGGCGGTCTGTGGGAGTGGGTTTCTAACTCAAAACTTCAGGATTCCAAACTCTAAACTCTAACTACTAAGGCCGCCACTCTCCAACAACCATGCCATTGTATTCATAATTACTTAAGAGAAACTGTCCCACAGGAAGGGATTAACTCGGCCACCACTGTCAAATCTAATCACACAACCCTCAGCCTTACAGTATAAGTGGTCTCCACTTTTACCATCTGCACACGTGCATTCTCTGTAACAAACATGATATCACTTGCTTTAGCTGTGAGTTTGTTTGTTGTTTTTTGATTTCTTGGTTTAAATGCAGTTTCCTTGTGTTTCAGGTATATGGAGAATACAGAGCCAGCCTGGCCTTCGACCTCGTCAGTAGTCGACAGAAAAATGTGAGTTAACCGACTTAAAGAACTTGAGGAAATACTATGTATCCTTCCTGTTTTACTGTAGTCGTGTAAAAGGGACATATTAGCATAACTCAGGATAATGGGTGAGTAAATGAACTGTTGAATTGGTGGTGGTGCAGAAAATCCTAAATAAAGAGAAACTGCAGAACTATGATTTTTGAAAATCAAACTTTTCTGCAGACTATTTACAAATCACAGATGTTTGGCTATATGGTGTAAAATGTGTATCTCTTTTATCACCCATTTTTTTTACTTAGAAAAGGGCAAACTAAGCAGTGCCAAATAAAAATCTGAAAAGTGCTTCAAAACATTTATATTCATAGCTGAGTTGTCTGATAGTCTTAAATAAATCCCTGTGCATCAAGTTAGCCTCTGAAGTTACCTGATTTTATAAATTAGTGTATAGCAGCATATAGTCAGTCAGAGGTGTATGAATGTGTCTGCAGGGCATTTCAGCATAAAGTTATACAACATTTCATTTCACCTTTATTTATGCCGGTTTTCTCATTGAGATCCAAGAGCTTATGTACAACATAGGCCTGTTTTGATAAAAAGAAAATTACAAACACAATAATAAATTATAAGGTTTGATTTAGCTCAAATAAGGTAACAGATCAATATATTTGTTATTACATTATGAATATTTGTTTTGAATGTTTTTGACCTGTAGTTTATAGATACAAAACTGTAATGTTCAAATTCTTGATTATAATAAACCAACAGCTCAAATGTTTTTATTCCACATATAATGTTTTTTTTATTGGGTGGCAGATTTGTTGTTTAGCTGTGTAGATGAAGTATTACATGTCATTAATGTTTCTGTTATGAAAATGTTGGCAGGCTTACACCGACTACAGCGACTCGGTGTCCAGAAGAATGGGCTTCATCCCACTTCCTTTAGCTTTGCTGGTCTGCCTCACTTTTTATATTTATATGCATATATATCTGCAGCTAAATTGTTTGCATTTTTTCAGTTGTTTTTATTTTTATTTTTTTAATTTCTTTTGTAGCTGGTTAGAGTCGTGACAAGCTCAGTGAAGATCCAGGGTTCACTTTCCTTCATGTGTGTGCTGCTGTTTTACTTGGGGTAATTAAACACAACATTCTTCCGCCTTATATGTTCAAATGTTTGTGTTTTATTTGACCTATCTTGTGTGTTTCTGTACAGGATGATCACTTTAAAGGTTCTCAACAGTATCGTTCTCCTGGGAACGTCTTGCATGTTTGTCAAAGAGGCCAAGATGGAAGAAAAACTATTCGACCCTCCTCCTTCGGTCTCCTCCAGCCGTGCAAACTCCAGAGCCAACCGCGCCAAAAATGCTCAAGCTACACCCCAACAAGGTCACTCATCTCCTCTCTTTCATAAACAGAACTCAAACTTACATTTGTTGACACTCATGGTAATTATGTAGGTTTAAAACACGGGAGCCTGAGTGCTGACTAGTGCTCTCTTCTCTTACCTGAGTTCTCCCAGAGGCTTGAGAGAGGAAATTGACCCACAGCCTCATACATGCTCAACCATACTTAGAAGTGCATGTTTTACTTTTCTAGTTTGTTTTATATCTTTACACCTAGAGAGTTAGATCCCTGTAAAGTAGGGCTGGGCAATTAATTGCATCTGCAATTTAACAAAATGCAGTTTTCAAATCGCAGAGGCGGTTCATTATGGTCACTTTAGATTTAACAAGAGTAAGACACAAAATGTCCTACTCCAGCTCTTTAGGTGGTGATCATGCACTTTAAATAAGTTTGCCGCAACACAAAAGGGAAGAGAGAGTTTCTGCTAGCAAACAGATCCATGCATGTTAGTAGGAGTTAGAAGTTTGCAGTAAAGTCATGCAACAGATTACTATGGATGAGCATGTTAAAAAAAAAAAAAAGTTAAAAACCATAGAGTCAAACGACTACATTCTTGATTTTAATTAAATATTGCAATATTGGTCGTAAATCATTGCTATTTAGACTTTTTGGCAAAATTATTTAGCCTGCTGTATAGGTCAATCTTAGTCTAGTTGAAAAAAACATTCCCAGACAGGTTCCTTCTGCATTGCTTTGGTATTTATTATATTAACTAGAACATTCAGATAAAAATTTCTTATTTATTTATTTTTGGTGGTTATTATCATTATTGCAGTTACTTTCTTGTTTCTTTTTTCTTTTCTCTCCTTTCCTTTTTCTCTGCATTCCTAACGTTTTATTATTACTCAAAAGCTACATGCTTTATTTCCCCGTCTCTCCTCCGTTCCTTTATATTAATGTAGCTTAACATGTAATTAATTTTGTAAATTCACATCTCATCGCAGCTTTAGAGCTCTTCCTCCTCCCCTGCAATAAATCCTTGAAAAAACATTCAGTTTTTTATTCTAGTGTTTGTAAAGCTTACCACTAATCAGCTTTTTTGTAAAGAGCGTTGAAATGATATGCACTATGAAACCGAATTGAACTAAAGATATAACAATAATAATGTTAATAATGTTTCAATGTTTTCTTTCTTGTTTAAATATATTTTAAAATTCAAGGGTTTGTTAGTGGGAGATTAATCTAAATCTCAAGCTAACTAACCCATAAAACCAAAAAGTAATTTCAAGGTTTTTCACACATCTTTAATTAAATGTTTACAAATTTGTCTGCCTGTAATAATGGTTACCAAAGAATTTCACTTGTTCACAATCTCTCAATGTGTTTTCTTCCACAGAGATTACGTCAGACAAAGCAGGAGTATCACCGGCATCAGGCATTTCTCTACTCACAGATAAACCAGAGAGCGCCTCCTCCACAATCCTA
The DNA here is from genome assembly GCF_000732505.1 of Cyprinodon variegatus. Classification (NCBI taxonomy): domain Eukaryota; kingdom Metazoa; phylum Chordata; class Actinopteri; order Cyprinodontiformes; family Cyprinodontidae; genus Cyprinodon; species Cyprinodon variegatus. Next base: position 496,117 of record NW_015150749.1, read on the forward strand.
AAGAGTGACTCAGACACATTCCTGACAACACCGGATGAGGACGAAGAAGACAAAGTCATCAACACTGACACAGGACTGGAGGAAGATGGGCTTAAACTCAGAACACCCAAGAAAGACTTATTGGAGATAGACCGATTCACCATCTGTGGGAACCGGATAGACTGAACGCTGAAGCTTCCACCAGCTGGTGTCCTGACTACCACAACAAGGTCCGGGGACTGGATGAGGGTCGTGGAGCCCGCTCAGACCCGACTCGCACTTATGCACCTGACTCTTGGAGTATTTATTTATTTATTATTGGTAAACCAGCCAAGGCATAATGCTGTTATATCAGAGGCCATATCAGATGGTCCTGCAGGAGTTGGTTTGTCCATGCGGACTCGGAACGAGGGAACAAGAGGAAACATGAGTGATAGCAAGCAAACAAGGAGTAAAACTGCTGATAGGAAATCAAATGGAGGATGGAACACTACAGCTGGACTGTGTGGTGTGTGAGTGTGTGTGTGTTAAAAAGCACAATTCTTGCCAGAGCAAAGAGGTGTTTTTAAACAACAGTCGTCAGATGTCTACTTTTTATTTAACAAAAATCGAACAAATTCAACCCTTTAAAGGACATTTTTATTGCAGAGGTTGGGTGTATTTTCTAAAATTGAATTGTTCGACTACACATAAATACATTTGGGCCAAGAGACGTTAAAAAGGTGCGAGGAACAAAAGCATCCGTGAACATATTTTTTTTTTTTTTTTGAGTGTTCTCTCTTTATATCACTGTGTGAATGTGTTTGTATTTATTTTCAGTTTTCAAACTCTGCCTAATTTGTACATAAAGCTGTCAGAAACTATAGCTGCAGCTCATAAGCTTTAAGCATTTATTTTTTTGTGGGTATTGTGATCCACCATTGAAATTGAAGAAGTGGTGAGAAAGTAGAGTCTGGTATGCAGATAAAAATAGTGAAATTGTTTATGTTTACGCTGGTGTGCGCTCAGCAGATTTAACCTGCCGCTGAGTTAAATTGATGCCCGCATTGCTCGCCGGCTGCAATTAATGAAGACGATGTGTCCTGTTGCACTAGGTGTTTGTGCTCTGGTGACCCAAATCGTTGTGAAATCTGCTGTTAATCAGTTGATAATACAAAATCACTGCAGGCTTTTTGGTTTCCTCGCCTGCATTATTATCTTTTTCTACTTTGAACAAAAAGACAAGATCGTAGCGTTTTATCTCTCAGACCAAAACTTATCATATCACGTCACAAATATTGCATCAAGGTTTTTTTCTTAGTAAATAAAAAAAAAAATCCTCTTATCTTACATTACCTTGCAAAACTTTGACTTAAATTTGGAGCAATCAGATACAAGTTGGTGCGAAAAAGGATAAGACTGCAAAGTTTTAACGTGTTGTATTCTAGAATGAGTGAAAAGTGTGGCTTTCATTTGTATTTAGCCCCAAATGCCTAAAAGATTTTTAGAACTAGATTTTTCTTTATTTGGTTTTTCTTTAACTTTTTTTTAAACTACTTTTAAGGTAAGTCTCTACCCGCTAAGCACATTTCTACAATTACCTTTTGGACTATTCCTAATAATAAATTGGCTTAATTTTATTCCAACTAGATTAAGAAACTCTGGGAGTATCAGTTTTCTAGTGCTGCCATATTTCACAGTTGGATTTGGGTTTGGACTTGGCCTTTTTAATGCATGTCTAAGCTTTGATCTAATCTATTTTTTTTTTTTCATCTTTGACCAGCTTCACTGCTTCTTCTGAAGAAGCCGTCTCACACAGAATTATGCGGCGGGAGCATTATGCTCCCATCATGAATGCTTTGTTTACCCAGCCTGTCAGTTTAGATCAGCCTTTACTTTTTAGTTTGCAATTGTTCCTAGTTTTGTGCAATAGTTACCAAACAGCGGCATTTATCCCAATATTAAATACGGCTGGTATAATTGGGTGATTTCTAAAGGCAGTTTTATGAATACAAATGCACACCGCACTTTTCAGATTTTTCTTTTTAAAGTTATTTGAGTATCATTCAATTGTAAGATTGTGAGAATTATAATTTTTTTATGTTATTATTTTGTTATGTATGTACCACTATTATGTTTTTAAGGTGGAAGCAAAGGATTTTGGAGCCACTAAAGTAGAAGCAAAGAGGAAATAATTGGGCTTTACTCCAAATCAACACAGGCAAAAACAGCGGGGATAGAAGGAGCATCCCTGTTAAAGAAGCCGAATGATTCTACATATGTTATAAAAATGGGACTGGCCATCACTAGTGTGTTTCTTAATGTATGAAACCATCATCCTGAGGATTTTTTTTTTTATGTGCATCTCCTTTTATGTTAGGAGAATAAACAGACTTTGTTTTGCAACCCTGTGTTGTATGATGTGAATGAGTGAAAGCAAGGGAACAGGGTGGGTGTTTCACTGAAAAACGTCACTGCGCTCTCTGTTAAGAGTGGGAACACTGCAGCCCACTGTTTCACCAGTACAGACTCTGAAGGGGTCTCAGTCATCACTTAGTTACACTCGCGAGAGCTTTTCTTCCTGGAAACATCTAGTTCTAGAACATCATATTAATGACCTTTAACTGGGGAAGTTACAGGCCCAGTTCTATGTTAGAAGAAATGTGTCCCAACACTGCATTGTGATGCAGCCCATACTGGTAAAATGTCTGGGATTTCCCTCTTTTGAACCTGAGCTTCATGCGTTTCTCAACCTTTCATATGCTTAGAGGCCAGCAGGTTACAGGGACTGAACATTTTCTTGTTCAGTTAAATTTACAGAACAGCTCTCTGCAAAGAAATAATGAAGAAATAAGGTTTATAGCAAATCTCAGCGACAAGGCAATTTAAAAAGCTTTGCTTAAAAAAAAAAATCATTGAAGTACACAGCAAATGAATACCATACCATCCCTTGTGATATTTTATCCCTGAATGTGTAAAATGTCTACTATATATTAACCATAATGGCAGTAATATTGCCGTTTGAATATTTGGCAGGCTATGGGTTTACTAGCAGAGGCGTAGCCAGAAAATCCTAATAGGGGTGGCCAGTCATTAACCAATGAACATTGAGTGGTGGTCGACAGGCACCAGAACCTCAGGGTCAATCTACACTGGTCCAACAGGAACAAGCACAAAATCCATATTTTCTAAATAAAGACAAACTATACTTTCCTACAGCCTTTGATAACAAATAGACGCATATATTTGAACATTACGCTGTGTAAATAAAATGTTTATTGGACAAAATTCTTTAAGGTTTGGGTTCTGGGACCAACATATTTCAATTGTCATTACCTGCTTTTATCAATAATCATTTTGCAAAAAAAAAAAAAAAAAAGATATATAAATCTACTAATATCCACATTTAATGAATTTTTATGTTATTATTAAAGTAGTTTTTTTTTAATCTATGATTTCACTGAAGATTCCTAGATGACTTGCAGAGCCAGGTAATTTTATCTTTACCCCAAATAATTCAAAATTTAGTTCATAAAAGAGCATGAATTCTGTATCTATCATCTTTAATGTTTGTATATTGATGTACATAATCAACTGCAGTGTTTCTGTTGTCAATCAGTTGTTAATATATGAAAAATGTAAATATTTAATAAGTTTGAACATTCCCCTTCAGAGTATTACTGCTACCACCATCTGTATTAGAGGCCAACCCTGGCCCCCCATCTAGGTCTGCCCCTGCTTACTAGTAGCCTGAGCAAAATAAATAAAAACAAGAAGTGGCCTGCCATAACTATGAAGCTGATTATAGTGGGAAATTTGTCCTCTGCATAAGTCCCTAACCATGTAGGGGCAGTGATAGCCATGCCGGTCCAGGGACAAAAAGCAAATCTACGCGAAAATCCCATGTTCAAGGTCAGTGATCAGCATACCTGACATGTAACAACCATACCATGCATATTTCTTTAGGTTAATAGACTATATTCATTAGGCTATGTGTGCTACAATAATAATNTGTAACAACCATACCATGCATATTTCTTTAGGTTAATAGACTATATTAATTAGGCTATGTGTGCTACAACAACAATAATAATAATAATAATAATAATAATAATAATAATAATAATAATAATAATAATAATAATAATAATAATAATAATAATAGTTAAATAAATAAAAAAATCTTTTTTTTTTTTTTACAACTAGACCACTGGATATAACACACGTTTCACTTAAGTTAGCCGTAAGTTTGCTTTTTATTTTCTCAATTTTATGTTGAATTCGTCTGATAACCTGAAAAATGTGACTAAAAAACCCAATCGGGGGAATCTGTGGAGCGAGGGAGCAGCTCACAGCACTATTAGTTTACATGAACAGGTGGTGGCTGAGGGTCACGCGCCGCAGATGCGCGGTAGAGTTTTCTGGCGAGCACGAGCGCAGTTGAGCCCTCTTCTCCGTGCACGTGAGATTAGGCTGCTCTTAGCTCTCTGTCCGGTGAACCCGAGGACACCGGCAAAGTGAGAGTCCCACACACTGCGGCAGGTGTTCGGGGAAGGATGTCAGGGATGAGTCCGTGGAGGAGAACCAGAAGCTAACGGCTGCTGGATGTTTGAAGGTGTTTCTGGTCCTGCTGGAGGAACAGGTGTCAGCTGCTTTCTCCATCCCGACTGGATCCACGCGCGCTTTACTCTGGTCTGCTGGTGCTTTTTTTAAAGTTATTATTACCACTGAGCCATGTTCTGGACACAGTGGCTCGTCCTGCTGCTTTGGTGGGGGGCTACCTGTGCGGAGCAGCATGCCGAGGAAAGGGACGGCCAACGGGATGGGGTCAGGTCGGACCCCCGCAGGCAGCGGTCCCCTCCGCCGGTGGAACCGCTGGACTTTGGGTTTGTTCCCGCAGCGGTTTATGACACCCACGCATACTACGAGCCGGGGACCATAGGAATCCTTTTTCACATGGTCCACGCGTTTCTTTATGTGGTTCAACCAAACTCTTTCCCTAAAGGTGAGATTAAATTATTAGCACCCCATCTGCTCATCCCTTCCCTTTATAGTCCCGAATTTTATTCTCTCCAGATTATGCTTTAATTTTATGGAAACACACCTACTCTGTTTTACTTATCTAAATATATTACTATATATAATGGTTTATTTTGTATAATGCAGATCATTTGTCCTGTATATTTTCAGTAGGCCTACATTCTGTCTCAGGTTTAATCTTTCACCTTAAACCTTTTAATTTGAATTACCAATATAGTCTCAGATTGTGTTGGAATTATATACATTCTTATTTAGATCTAACTGATTAATTAACTAATAAATGCAACTTGCCGTTTCCAGTAAAGTAAGAAGCAACTGAATTAGAAAGAACAGATTGTACAGAGTGCAAAAAGCGCCAAATAATTCTGTTATAAAATAATATTTATGTCAGATTTCCTTTAAAAATGATGTCATTAAAAAGACTGATTCTAAAATGATTTTCATTTGTAAAATATTTTCAGGAAAAAAGTAAATTTGTTTGGACTGCCACAAGTTCCACATATTTAAAAAAAATACTGATTTATTGAGTAGTTACATCACATATATATTATCCAAAGTAATATATTGCAGTTCATTAAAACACTGATAAAATGTTAATTATTTATTGCAGCGTAATTCACTGAGAACACATTGAAAAATGAATTAGAGTCAGAGTAATGTTTTCTAGCTTTTGCTTGCAATAAGTAAGTAAAGGTTTTTGGTTTGGTCCTTTTCACAAACAAAAGTTTCACCAAGGGCTGTATAAAAAAAAGAGGGGGAAAAAACAACACAATAGAATAATGATGTTAAAATTCAGTGCTTTAATTGGCAGTTTACAGCCCAAGCAAACAGAAACCATCTAAATATTTCCCGTAGTTTACTATACCATAAAAATAGCTGTCTCTGTGGTACTTCAAATATATATATTTAACACCTGACTGGTTTGTAAAGTCAAGCAAACCCAAAACCATGAAACACTGATAGTAAAAAAGAAAACAAAAAACAAGCATATCTAATTTCATACCGTATGGAATTATTTATATACTAGATTGATTTATTTGTGGTGGTTCTTAATTTTAGCTATAGAGTCACATTGAGGGTTTATTTTAAGGTTATTTATTTATTTACATATTTAAATTGTTGCTTTTTTGGACCTCCAAGCTTAGGGAAGACTATGGATTAAAAACTTTTAAAACTTCTCAAAGTTTTGTTTGCCACACTTATGTTCAAAAGAGTTTTTCTTTATTTCTGCTATGGTAATATTGGTAATATGATTCGTTGTATATTATAGCCCAGACGTTTTGATAACCATAAATAACCATATATGAGATCCAAAGCAATACAATTAGAAAACCATTATTTATGACATGTTGTGTATGTGATTTTTTATATTTGGTCATTGTTACAATCATTTAAAGGATAATTCTGTTAGTTCAGTTTAACTGCTTAAAGCTTATTGCACAACTAAAATAATCAGCGCTGAGGATCAGCTTGTAGGTTTTGCTGGATCAAAAAGGGTAAATAGAACTGGTTAAACACATGACCAAGCTCACCCTTTAGCATAACTAAATTGCAAAGGCCTTTTACGTCATAAATTAAATAGCAAAGTCCAAAAACTACCAGAATAATCAAACAAACTGTCTTTTGGCCCAGATCTCCCTCTGATACTGGTCGATCAGTTTAACTGAATTTCACATGAGGTAGAATCCTGAGGGATTTTTTTTTAGAACTTTTTATTTCAATTCTTTTATAGAACAATACAAAAAGAACATTATTATCTGAGACAAGTGAAAACAATAATAATAATAATATTGAAGATATTTTGTCCATATATCTCGCTGTAGATAATATAAATGTTCTCCACATCTCAGCAAACATGATACAATTGGTACAATAATATACAACAATATAGTGATGTGAAATATATGTATATTAAAAAAAACACCCACAAATGTTAAAGCAGGTTTCCATAGTAATATAATTTTTTTCTTCCCTCTTCTTTCTTCATTATAAACCCTGTAATTTATAGATCTAAATATTCTTTAACTATGCGCTATCTCTGATTAAAAGGTCAGTTTTCAGCTGTAATGAAGCAGTCATTTTTTTCCCCATCAAATAAATCTGTTTTAGTCTCTGTTCCCATTCAATTACAGTTGGGGATTTCACCTTCTTCCAATTAACAGTAATGTTTTTTTGGCAATTAGTAGTAATACTCGTAGGATATTATACTGAGGGATTTTGTCGTTGTGTGTTCTTGGTCCAAAAAACAAACATTATGCACAGCTTAATCGGATCAATATCTGTCGTAGATAATAAGTGATTTTTTTCCCCTGGCCAGTTAAATTGTTTGACATTAGGTTTAGGTGCTTATAGCTTTATGCTCCACTGTGGTGCGGTGAACAATAATCACAGTTTGTTTTTTGGGCACAACCACGACTCATCACGTTGGAGGATGGCACAGAGAAATTGGATTGAAGGTTTTAAGTTGCTGCCATTTTGGTGTCCAGAGTTATAGATGCTGGCTTGGTAAGCAATTAGCAAAATCAGTGCTTAGGGGAGGCTTTCTCTGTCACTTGCCTCACTACATAATACCTTAATCCACTGGGCCATATGCTGCCACTGCTTTGGACTTTCCAGTGTGACTCACCGTCCCTTTCAAGCACAGGTAGAGAGACTGCCTGGGAGGGGGGCGTGAGCACCCACATCACATATCAGCAGCATGCAAAGTCATGCCGAATGCACACAGACGGACTTTAAGGTGTTTGGAGCTGCTTAAGGAGAGAAGCAGATCAGTCTCACCTGTTTGCTACCTGAGTTGCCAGCCCATTTGAGCCATTAACAAGTAAACAAGCTCATCTCTCTCTGAAGCAGAGAATATATCAGTAGCTTCAACCTAAAAAAAACAATTTGTTCCTCAGGGGAAAAATGATGGGTACCATCCTTAAAAAAAGCTTCTTTGAAGATTGCTGTGATTTTTAAAAGAATTGAATCTTTCCAGACTACATGGTGAAGCAATGGGTAGCGCTGTTGCCTTGCAGCAAGAAGGTTCTGGCTCTAATTCCTGCCCCAGGGTCTTTGCACGAAGTTTGTGTGTCCTCCCTGTAGATGCATGGGTTCTGCCGGAGATATACACCGCCCGCACCGTGACTCTGACAGGACTAAGTGGGAGAAGATGGAGGAAATCTTTCCATCACTAAGTTCTTATTACAAATTTTTATAATATCAAACAGATTCAATATGTTCTAATTGAGGATATAGATACAAACAAATAAAGTTCAATAGTCAGTCACATTCAGAGAAACAGGACTACTCTAAAAAATTTGACGATCTCAAACATCTGTAAACAAAGGTGTTGATGGCAGCAGCACAGCTGATATTTCACTCCAGGATGGCGTCACAGCCAAACAGGAACCAATCAGATGAAGCTACTGTGAGAAAAAGCAGAGAGCACATTGTTGAGATTGAACTAACAAGTTCTGCTGAGTGGGAGAATAGATAGAATGAAGCAGAAAGACGGAAAAAGGGACCCCTATGTCCTCCAACACTCTAAGCCTATATCAGCATAACTATAGAGATAGCTCAGGATAACCTGAGCCACCCTAACTATAAGCTTTATCAAAAAGGAAAGTTTTAAGCCTAGCCTTAAAAGTAGACAGGGTGTCTGCCTCACGGACTAAAACTTGGGATGCACGATATTGGGATTTTGGCCGATATCCGATATGCTGATATTTTAAAACTTATGTGGCCGATAACCGATATCGATACTGTTAAAGCTGGACAAAAATAAGTAGACATTGAAAATAGCAGTTTTGTTATCCAT
>NW_015150749.1:504923-511053 GCF_000732505.1 Cyprinodon variegatus
TCTAAGGCTATAGCAGCATAACTATAGAGATAGCTCAGGATAACCTGAGCCACCCTAACTATAAGCTTTATCAAAAAGGAAAGTTTTAAGCCTAGCCTTAAAAGTAGACAGGGTGTCTGCCTCACGGTCTAAAACTGGTAGTTGGTTCCACAAGAGAGGAGCCTGACAACTAAAAGATCTGCCTCCAATTCGTTTAGAAATTCTAGGAACCGTAAACCTGCAGATTGAGAGCGAAGTGCTAGGTTAGGAATTTAGGGAACATTCGTATCTCTGATATAAGATGGAGCTTGGCCATTTAAGGCTTTATATGTGAGGAGCAGCATTTTAAATTCTATTCTGGATTTAACAGGAAGCCAATGAAGGGAAGCCAGGATAGGAGAGATATGATTTCTCTTTTTAATTTTCATCAGAACTCCATCTGCAGCATTTTGGATCAGCTGAAGGCTTTTAACTACAGTTTGTGGACTTGATAGTAAATAATTATAATAGTCCAGCCTTGAAGTAACAAATGCATGGACTAGTTTCTCAGCATCACCCCAGGACAGGATATTTCTAATTTTTTGCAATATTCCTCAGATGATAGAAGGAAATTCTAGAAACCTCTTTGAAATGAGGTTTAAATGACAGGTCCTGATCAAAAATAATATAGTCCAAACTAGACTATAACTTCTGTTTTGCCTGCATTCAAGAGCAGAAATTCAAGAGTCATCTGTGTTTTTGTCTTCAGAAATGCCTGTAATTAATGGGTTAGCTTTATCTTGATTTAAAGACAGATATAGCTGATTAATTGGTCCTAGCACTGATCCCTGTGGTACTCCACAGGTAACCCTGGAGCATGAAGAAGATTTATCATTACACTGAACATGACTGTACATGCATAATAATTTACCTGACATTTTATTGGTCAAATAAATCTATTTATTGTTTCAGCTGCACAATATAAATGTATCCTTATTGCAATATGAGTGAATGCAGCATCAATAACTGCTAAGAATATAACTATTAATAAAACTGCTAATCATTCAGTCTATAACAATATATTTGTTTTTTAATATATCATAAAAGTGTCATGAAGCGAGGACAAATGGACCCAGTATTCAAGAAGACAGTCAGTGGGCAAGTTCAAAACGTTTATTTAATGAAAAACAAAACTAAAAGGGGAGCTGCTAGGATCTGTGGCACACAGAAACTGCAGGTTGGGGGCGGGGCACCGCCCAATCACAGACACTCAGTTAGTGGGAGAAACCCAGGTAAGTGACCACGATCATCTGACAGAAGATGATTATCTGAGTTGGTCACTTACCTGTTTTAACAGTCCAGTTCAAGAATGTCCCCAGTGCTGCAGTCCCAGAGGTCATGCTGGAAGCCGATCCTGGTCAGGGATCCAGAACAGACCAGAGCAGACAGAACAGGATCCAGGCCTCCAGGCAGGTTCAGAGTCCAGCAGAGTCAAAAGCGTGATCAGGCGGTCACGCACAGGATCAGGTGCAGTGGAAGAGGGTAGCCGAGACAGGATGTGGAACCAGAACTGAATGCAGGACCTTTAAACTGGTCTCCACCTTGGAGCCAGGCTTACTTTGATAAAAACTGAACCTCCCCGCGTACAGAGCCAAAAACCCAGAGGGCTCAGCAGGGGAGGAACAGTGGACGAGCAGGAGACGAGACAAACACAAAACCCTCCTTCAACTGGCCGCCAGGATCCTGAACATGAACCGTGGCATCAAATGAACAGAACTGGACAGACTAACAGAAAAATAAATAATGATCTGGCCCCGAGTGCTCAGGCTGAACAGAATATAAGCGAAAGGAAACAGGTGAGAGGAATAAATGATATTTGAGGCAGCAAGGGAAAACGACACGTGAAAAAAATAACCAATTAAGGGAGCGCAAACAGGCCAGATCATGACAAAAAGCATTCAGGACAGCATTAAAAGGTGAGAGAAACTACAACTAGAAACAACAACAAAGTTTATTTTTTTTTTTATATCTAAAACAGATCAAACTTTTCAGATAGAGCATGCTGTTCAAATGAAAAGTAATTTCAGTTTCTTTAGACATGTCTTTTGACCAATAACTCAACAGAAATACATCAACCCTATGGTCCATCTACAGTCTACCATAGACTAGAAATAGCTTTATTGTCTCACAGTGGGAAAATCCACGTATAAAAGTGACAAAAATCTGACATTCATTCTAGAAAGTGGAACTTTATTTATTACACATAAATCTATAAATATGTTATTCCTTATTTCATGTCCTTATGTTGGTTATTGCTTACAGATAATAAAAATCCAAAAGTTAAATGTCTTTTTTTTTATATCACTTGAGCTCCTTAAAAACGAGGCTTCTGAGAAGTACGTTATTTCTATTGACTCCTTACTTGCTTGGGTCTCTTTTTGCAATAATTACTGACCTGATGTGGTGTGGTTTGGATGCTCCCTGTAGTTCTGCTGAAGTCTGAAAGAATCCCAGGTTACTTCGATAGCAGCCTTTGGTATTGTTACTCTTGACAGAAGCTCATAGATTCTTAAAGGGGTTCAAGTTAGACCTGTTCGCTGGTCAATTAAATACATTAACAGCATGGCAATTAACAAGGTTTTTGTACCTTTAGCTGTGTGGAGAAGTGCCTAGTCCTGCTGGAAAATAAATTCATCATCTCCATATAGCTTATGAGCAGAAGAAAGCATGCAGTGCTCTAAAAAAATCCTTGCAGATGACTGCTTTGACTGAGGACACAAGAAAACATAGTAAACCATCACCAGCAGATGACATGGTATCCCAAACCAACCTGGACTTTAAGCAACATGGGATTTGTTTCCCTCCCCTGTTCCTCCAGACGCTGGGAACATTGATTTCCAGAGGAAATACAAAATTTACACTCATTTAAAAGATTTCTTTAACTACCAGAGTACAGTCTAGCTCCTTTTCTCCTTAGACCAGGTATTACTTCTATTATTTTCTTTGACTTAACATTCTTTCTTTCAGGTTTAAAAATCTTTGTGAGATGTTGCATAGAGACATATTTAAAATTATGACTAAATGCTGTTTTATGGATGCTGCTACCTGTTTGAAGAAGGAAGTAAAAATACATCCACAGATTTAAACTGATAATCTATCTGAAGCACAGGGTCTAAGTTGGACACAAAACCATTTTCTGCTGTTTTACAGGAAAAGAATCAGCAGAAGAAAAAAAAGGAAAACAGGAGTTAGGGTTAAAACTGGAATTACAATAAATAGTAATAGTACAATTCCGAAAGGAAAAGAGTGTTAAAGTGCAAATTTAAACAATTAAAAAGCACAGGCATGATGGAAATAATGGGACAAAGTCATCTTTAACCTTTATGGGGGAAAAAAGTAATTGTAGCAGTTTGATTTCACAGATGCAGAATTTCTTTTTCTGTTCTTACAGGATCCTGTTCAAAAGTTATTAAAAATTTCTGACAGTCTTCTTAAAGAGTATTTCCATCCAATATATATGTGACAGCTACAATTACAACATATTTTACTGCGTGTCTACAAAAAGAATGAGACAGATACCAGGTGGAGCCCAATCAATAATATATTAAACCAAGAAAACTGTCTGCAGCAGATCAACGGTTTCTGAAAGTCAACTTTTAGAATAGGACACAATTCTGAATCTGCAGGAATCATCTTGTTGGTGCAAAGATAGATTTGCAAATGAAAAAAAGGAAAAATGTGTTTATGTGACAGTAAGCTGGTAACAAGATGCTGATTCCATTTAAAAATGTATATTGCAAAGCTCTTAATAGGAAAAAAACAGTGGTTCTGTTGAGTTTAGAACATTTATCTAAATGTATTTCATAATTCATTTTTCAATCTGATTGTGGCTGCCTTGCAGCAAGAATGTCTGGTTGAAAACCTTCCCGGGAGTCTTTCTGCATGTGTGGGTCCTCTCCAGGTGCACCGGCTTCCCAACAGCCTAAAAAAAAAAAAAACTTTAAGGTTCACTGGTCTCTCTAATTTACCTTTAGCTATGGCATTGTGTTTGCTTGGTTGTTTGTCCTGTGTGTCTGTAGCGATGTGATGGATCTGTTCAGGAAAACCCTGACTCTCATTCAGTGAATTCACTGAATGCAAGACTAAAAAGCAGTGAAAATGCAGCTGAAAACTGTAGAGGTCCTTAAAAGATATTGTTCAAGACCATGCTATGTTGTTGACACGATGTAGGCCATAATATCCCTCCACCTGACTGAACTGAAGCCTTCTACATTATATAAGGCATTTGAAGAAGTATTTAAAGGCGGCAGATATAAAGAAAAAAAAAACGAAATTCAAGGCAACCACAGACAAATCAAATTTATGCCCTAAATCTTCCCCATAGGAAAAAGTATGAAGGGCACATAGTTAGGTTGGCTTTGAGTGCATCAATTTACACAACCTATTTAACCCATTGTGTAAACTTAGTCTGTGTAAACAAAGACCAAAATGATGCAACCAGAAGTTACAACATACGTCTTCATTCAAAAACAAAAGCTAACTGCATTTAAGCATTAATCAATCATTTTTTTTATTTGGCATTTGTTGTCATGATGATAAAAATGGAAGATCACTGCTGATCACTTTTGTGTTCAGCTGCTCCTGTGGTCGACTGCAGGCCTTTTCCCACCTTGTACATTTTTCAATACACCTGTCAGGTTGTGGGAATTAAATAAACGGTACTCCATCCCCTACAGGCTCAAGATAACACATGTCTTTACATGTTGTCCATTGTCAGTATTTAATATAATTTTTAAAGGACTTTAACAAAATACCCATGGTTGTAATATGTTTTTTTTTTTCTGAATCCAACAATATTAGTTGGAGGTATAGAAGGTACGGTTCCTGCAGGTAAGAGCTGTTTCACTTCAGGATAAATAGCGAACACTGATTTTTCTGTTGCATATTGGACTGACTGTGAGGTCATATCATGTTTATTAGCACCCCTCAAGTTTCCTTATTCGACACTAAAACATTAGAAGAAAAATACCAATATAATACACCTGGAAGATTTTCAGAAATAAAAAATATTGGTTTTAAAAGTGATTTAAGTTATAGGATATATGTGGGGCTCCTTTGAAGCAAAATATAAGGATCTCTGCATTTTCGGCTCAGGTTTACATCTTTAGTCCATCACTTGTTTTGTCTAATTAAACTATGATTGAGTTAGTGTCGGTTTTAAAAATGAACACTTTACAGTTTCTCTCAGAATTTTACAACAAATGGGTTTTTCCAGTTCAGTCCATCTCAGTCGTTTTGTCTTTGGGCCACGATACTTCACCCGCATTGTCTACTGCTGGTGTTCAGAGAATCTGGTGGCCCTTCTGTATGGCAGCTTTACTTCTGATAGTGGGGCAGCTGTGGTTGTAATGTAGCATACCACCATTAATTGGTGAACGATTAACACTATTGTGTAATGTTAGGTTTTGACACCACACACTAGTGTTGCATAGTTCGACTCTGATAAGTACTGAAGCACAAGTATTAAGAGTGTTTTTCCAACTCTGTCACAGTGTTCAGAGTTTTTTTTAAGTTGATTTAGTGTGGACCAATATAGACATTTCAAAAATTTTTTGAATTGAATCCCTTAATAGTTAAATTAACACTTCTAAATTCACTGTGTAGGAGGTTATCAGATTAGGTGGAAAAGTGCTGACTACTACAAGATGATGGGGTTAATACAAGGATGTCAGGTTTGAATTAGGACCAGAAGGACAGTGTGTCTCATTAGAAACTATTAAAATAAATCGTTCACAGTTCAGTGATACTATGCTCACTTGATGCTCACTTGATGCTCACTAGATGTATTTGTCTTGTTTCTTTAATTCTACATTTTCACTAAACTACACAATGTCCCTCACCATCTTTACCACTTTATGAGCACAAGGGAGCTGAGAGGTCCATTCATCCACCCATCCGTCTGTCTGTCCGTCCATCCCTTCATCCATCCGTCCATTCATTCATCCATCCACCCGTCCGTCCATCCATTCATCCGTCCGTCCATTCATCCATCCATCCATCTATTCAACTCTCCATCCGTTCATCCGTCCGTTCATCCATCCATCCATCCATCCATCCATCCATCCATCCATCCATCCATCCATCCATCCATCCATCCATCCATCCATCCATC
>NW_015150749.1:511960-524738 GCF_000732505.1 Cyprinodon variegatus
AACTTAACAAGAGCGGGTACTTTTTGTAAAAACCATTGATGATTGTTGTTGGGATGAAAATATCCATTAGAATAGACTTCAACTTCCATTGTCATTACACTGTCACAATTACAAAGCAACGAAATTCACTCTCTGCATTTAACCCATACCTTTGGAAAGCAGTGGGCTGCCATTGTGCAGCGCCCAGGGATTTGGGGTTAAGGGTCTTGCTCAGAGACCCAATAGCAGTCTGTCGAAGTGGGGCTTGAACTCAGAACCTCTGGGATCCAAGCACAGTGACCTGACCAGTAGGCCACCATCCAGTGTCTCCATCCAGGAAAGAGAGAGCTATAGATGGAATAACTGGGCCATGTGTAAGTTCTATGAATTACAAAGGATATACGTAGTTAATTGTAGTCGTAGCTTCTGTAATGGCCTCATCTAGAAACAAAACAATAAGACAAAGAAGTGTTAAAGCTGGTGTGATTTAAAAAAAAACTCCCCTGAAAGAAACTAGCATATAACTTGTATTTATACTAGTATTTAAAGCTACATCTGCAGTTAAACAAGTTGTTTTCAAAGTAACTTTTTGTTTTTTATATCTAAAAATATATTAATCACACAAAGATAAGTGTTGGACTTCTTAATGCTTCTGAAATATATTTATTGGTTCATTTATTTTAAGTGTCATTTCAGATCCATTTTTTGTTGCTAATGAAGGATGATGTTACTGCAGTTTGTATGTGAGGAGGCAGAGAGGGATGCTGAAGTTGCATAAGGCTTCATCCACACCTTCCAGTAATCTCTTCAAGCGGGTCAGAATAGAGGATTGTGTTAGCCTATATTTACGCTTTGCAGTAAGCAGGTTTTAAGGTTCTGAATTACATATTAGACAGAATTTGCTTTTGAATAAAGGATTATATATTAGCAATATGATGAAATACACAAAGCAAATGGAATGTGTTTGTTTGCTGTGCAGAAGAAAAAAACAAAAAAAGATTTCTCTGCTGTTGGAGCATTAGTTCATGTCAACTGCTCTGTCCACCTTTTCCAGTCTACTTCTGATGGTTGTTTATCCCTGTCTTTCCCCTTCCTTTACAGTAGTTACCTCTTATACGGGGTCATTGAACTAAGCTGTCTAAGCCTTACTGCCCTCAGGGGCTTACTATAACTAAGTAGCTGAGAAACAGCAGGTGGCATCGACACAACTCAGATGTGCTCATATGCTCATATCTGCAGAGTAAGCTGCAGCGATGGATGCGTTCCCTCTTTCACTGCCTGGCATGTTCTTTGAATGGACCGTTTTCCTTAAGTGTTGTTAAATTTCCATCTTGACTTCTTTTTCTACGACGATGGGGTTGACAGGATTAACTATGTGGTCCTAAGAGACACCCAAAATCACTGTTCTTTTCCCTTTTACTACAAGAGAGGCTTATTAGGGCTAGCTTAACTGTATTTGTGAGAGTTTACATGCTCTATCAAGCTTATTTAAGGTGCTAAGATATAAAATGCACTGAATAAGCTGGTCCTAGATAATAGAAATCTATCTTTCTTTGAAATATCCTGATAATTTCATTTTATTTTCATTTAAAGGGATATTGTGTTAGAATTACTGTAATCTCGCAGTATAATGGGGGTATTTCTCTCAAACGAGCACTATACGATAGCACATCTCTGCCTCAGGAGTGTTGCAACAACTGTATCTGCTGTGTGTAGAAAAACCCTGTGCAATGCAGATGTTATGATATCTTAAGTCAAATGAAGTCTTAACAAGCTGGCATTTAATGTGCCAAAAAGCCAGCATACACTAACAAGATGTTTGCAGGATCTGCTGTTGTACTTTCCATGGTAACATGTAGGGCTGGGTAAAAAAATCGATTTAATTGATTTTAGATTAGATTAGATTAGATTAGATGAGCTTTATTGATCTCAGCGGAGAAATTCACTCACTGGTCACATATTGGCATACAGTAGTAATTAAAGAAGGTGCAAACAAGGAGGAAGAAGGTGCATTAAGAATAAACAATATATATATATACAGTATATCAAGACAAATAAGGATTAAGGTGCAAGATTGAATCAATTCCTTTACATTTTTGCAAAATGGATGTGTAGGGAATGAGATCGATTAGTTTTATAGTGATGCGCGTGACGTTCATATTCAAATGAGCAGGAAAGATGCACTCAAGATGACCTCAAGCCAGACAGCTGCAAATAAAGCCAATAGGTTGACTGAAGACATGGGGCTGACCAGCAAACACCCTGTAGTTGTTACAGACAACACTGCAAATATGGTTTGTGCATTGAAGATAATGCAGCTCATACATGTCTGCTGTGTCACATCTGTTCCCTCAAGTGAGGCTTTACTTTTTCACTTTTCACAAACAAGTTTGCACTTATGAGACAGTTGTGTTCACATCTCAAGTTTAAACTGTTTGATTTGTAAGTTTGCGCTTTGTGTTTAATGTGACAGGAAAAAATAAAATACATGAGTATTTTGAAACACAGTTGAACCACTTTCATTATTGTAAAAACAGATCGAATGGAAATTAATCGATTTAGAACTGCATTAATCAAAATCGAATCGATTCAGGACTTTGGCGAAAATACCCAGCCCTAGTAACAAGCACCAATGTCTAATCTAACTGAATGGAAAGCTAGTTTTAGGCTAATTTAGGCAGTACGGTTCACTTGTCCTTGAGAAACATGGCAACTTCATTGTTGCTTTTAAAATCGTTCTCCTTTAGTAGCTCCCTGTTTTTTTAATGTCTTTTTTTGTTGTCTTTTAAGCTCTATTTTTTTAAGCTTTCTTGGAGAAGTGAAACCAGTTCTCATGCTGCTGCTGCAAATGCATGGACCTGCGTTGTGCTGCAGTAGTGCAGACTTTTAGTTGTTGGGTTAGCATCTCCAAATGACCTTCACCTCCGGCTCTCAATCACACAGAACTGCCCGGAAGGGGAAATGCATTATTATTCTGCGTAGCAGTACTATTTTATCCCTCACCGGCATCTATACTTTCAAGATAGCAGACTGGCGACCAGCCTTATATAAAAATTTATATAAAATTCTTCCTTATAAAAATGTATCTGATTAATAGTACTGGTAATAATACACCCATAAAAACATATACCGGTATGTGAATGCAGTTATCAATTTCAGGCACTAAAAAGTGGAAATTGTTGCACAGCGTTAATTTAAAGCAGTAACACAAAATGTAGTACAGAGCTGCAGGTTCTTCAACAGAGGAAGAAGTTTTTAATCCAACGTACCGGTAATATAAGCTCATTTCAAGACTTTTCCTATTTATGCATGATCCCAACCTTTACCTTAACTTTTTTTTTTTAATTAGCCAGGTTTGGGGCAGTAGTAGAAGCAGTTACACATGTTTGGAGGCCTTAGTCTTTGAATGGGCCATCCCAGGTTTATAAGTCTTGGCATGTGGACCCTTTGCTGCAAGTCTTCTTTCTCTCAAACCCATATCGTGTGAGAATACCGTCAAATGAAGCCCAGTAGGGCCAAGAAAATACACAATGTCAATTGATTCGTAAAGCTGAAATCGTGTAAGTAATGTTGAATAATTTTCTCAGTTTTGATTGATCTAGAAAACTGGAAGGAGAACCTTTTTTATGTGTTTCACCTGAGAACTACGTTAATTGAACACAGGAGAATTATCCTCTATGTCCCTCTGTTGGTAATTCAGGTATACCTGCAGCTTCCCACAAAGTTCAAAACATAAAAGTAGAGAGTAAGAATAAGAGAGTATCCTTTACAGTTATTAAAATGCTATACTGAGATCAAATAAATGAGAGTAGGATGATTAAAAAAACTATGTGTCTGTGTGTTTTCTTGCAAGAAAAGAAAAAAGACTTGGCAAGAAATAGAAAAAATGTGCTAAACACAAACATTCTTTAAATAGTTCTTTAATTTAGCAAATGTGAGCATTAATCAGGTAAATTTAGTGTCAGTAGCTTTTTATTTGTCCCAGTATGGGCAATTTTTGTGCAGTAGTAGTACACCTTTCACACACACGTTCACATTTCACATCACAGATAAAAAATAAAATAAAAGAAGAAACACATAAAAATATTTTAAAAAGATAAAAGTAAGGTGGATAAAAAGAGAGAGAGAGAGAAAGAGAGAGAAAAAAATATATGTACAGTGCAGGGGATGCAACATATGGCTATCTGCTTTTCCTAGTAGAGTTTAGCAGCTGAATAGCAGAGGGAATAAAGGAGTGTTTGTATCTGTTGGTCCGAACTGGTGGATATTTAAAACAGGAACCAGAGGATAGAAACTGGAATTCGTTGTGTAGGGGATGGGTATAATTATCCAAAATGGACTCAGCCTTCCTGATTACCTTTTCTTCATACATTTCAGTCATGTTTTTCTGTTGACTGTTTTCTGTAGTGTGTCGACTGTAAATGTGTGGATGGCTCTTTAATTGGTGAACTGTCAGATTGGAAGCTTGATAAAGGGCTCTCTGCCATTGAATTTAATTTTGTTTTTTTTTCTAGTTTTTTTTTTCAGCCAGGGAGCTTAGGCAGTGCATCTTTTCTTTTATTTGATAAGAGCTGCTTTAACTTCAGTAAGAAACAGATTAAGGGATAGATTTGGATCTGTGACCACTTGATCGGTGCAGCTCCTGAATATTTATAGACAGAAGCGCAACATATTCCCAGATGTCTTCTTTAAATAGTGTGACAAAAGTAAACAACTCTGTTAATCTAGTAATGCAGTATGGTTAAAAATAGTGTTATAGTGCAACTAAAACCAAAAAAACGTAATGGAAGATATGAACATGTTGGGACCTAAAGGTAAAGGGTGCAAAGAATTGTAATATTTTGTAGTGTAAAAAGGTTGTTGTTAAGCATTGTTGGAGTTACCCTAAAGTCTATTTTTACTCCCATATGGAGTTACTGATGGTGAGTCTTTGTGACAACTGTGTCAGCATTAATCTACTAGACCAGTCTCCATCTGCTGTTCTATTTATTTTCTCCTTCTGCATTTTTTTGGATTTAGATGAATTAATCAAAGAAAAAATTAAATAATTTTTTTATATTTCTGCTCAGAAATGTACTTTTTTAATGTTATTTTATGTGATCCGGTGATTTTACCCACTTAATGATGAATCAGCAGGGTCTGATTTTTAAAATGAATGAAACATAAATTATTCTGTTGCTAAATAAAAAGTGGAGAGATGTTTTGGTGTATCTGCATTGATGTGAACATTAACTCCCAAATTCCCCCCGGTTTTAGTTTCTCCAGATCTAAATCAGTTAAAGAAAATTAACAAAAAAAAAACAATACAAGTCTGTTATTAAAGAGGGATTTTTATCCCTTGATGCCCATTGTTGTAATTATGCAACAAACCATTTATATTACGTACACAGCCAATATAGCATGTGCATTTCCACAGTAACAGTTGTTACACGTTCAGTGTGGAGCTAGTAACCTTTGGCAAGCTGCTGTTTCTGCAACAACTGGAACAAAGAAGATGAGATTTCTGAATGTAATTTGCTGTCAGTCCTGGAACCAAATCAGCTGTAAATCCTCCTCTTCATCTGCTTATTCTTAGGGGTTATTAAAAACCTGAAGGCATGCATTACAATCATCTGGTCTGGAGTCATAATGATGGTTTATTGTCTTAAGTGTATTTATGTATACAGCCTACTAGAGTATCAGGTTATATTAATCAATATTGTCATGCAAAAACCTAAGTTAGTAATTAGTAAATGTTTGTCCTATACCATCTATGAGCTCACTGGCAATGTTATTCTTTTTTCAAAAGCTTTTTAAATTCTATACTATAAATCTTAATTCATGCTCACATTTCACATGTTCCAATATAACATGTATGGTTTGATCCTGCAACGACACATGCAATTATCACAACTTTCTGTTTTGTTCTTCTACACCTTTAAGTGTCTGATCAAGTCTTGTATGTCCAAATCTTATTTTTGTTGCTAACATTTACTGTGTCCTGCTTTCTCTTACTGTTATCATTACTTTTGTTTGTTTTTTGTTCCTAAAAACCTGTCTTCCTTCCCCTGTCTCATCTTTTCTGTTTCTCTTTCATTTTCCCCCCCTCCTATTTACTTATTTGAACTGTAAACTTCTTCCTCTAGTTGGGTGGATTTAAACTTTTTTTGTGACATAAACTAATGTTTAGAAGTTCTTACCTGAACCTCATTCAGTGAAAGAAGAATTTAAAATGATGTAATTATAACCCTTTTTAATTCCATAGTCCTGAACATGAGTAGTTCCCCTGATTCCCATTTTTCATGCTATTTCACGCACATCTTACTTGAGTATAAGTTTTGGTTTCCCTTCCTCCCTCTGAAGATTATAAAGGAAACATGAACAATGTCTAAAGCCCTTATAACTTTAGTGATCATAATGAAACAGTTAATTAAAAAGAAAAGCTGGGCTACAGTGACATCAAAGATGAAAATTACTGCTGACCAAAAGGGACATAAAGGTTAGGGTTAAAAATATTTTATGAGCTGATGAGACGAGTGGAAGTTTGTAGAAGGTGTGCTTCCTAACAGCGCTGTAGAAAACAAAAACAAGAAAGACCCATACCAATGGTTCCCATCCCTGGTCCTCAGGGACCCCTGCCCTGCATGTTTCATATCGTCGCTGTCGGACGGAAACCTCGTATGTCCAAAACCATAAAGTTTACATGAAATTGTAAAAACAGCGACAGCGGAAAAGTCCAATGGAGTAACGAGATTAAGTCCCAACCTTTTTTCAACACTTTTAATTGGTTAATATTTTCCAAAACATACGTTCACACGTGGGGACTGACCAATTGTATCAATTTATGAAAAAAAAAAAAAATTGTCCAAAATGGGAGTTACAAGGTTTTTTCCTACAGCGACGATATGTCTCTGTTCCAGCACACCTGATTTCAATTAGGGCTCCTCCTCTGCAATCAAGTGCCGAAGAAGCCTGTTTATCAGCCACTCTTTCCTGGTCTGATTCACCAAGGAGAAATCTAAAATATGCAGAACAGGGATCCGTGCGGACAGATTTGGGAATCACAGCACTGCACTCAAACATACAGTAGAGATGGTGGAATAATGTTTTCTCCTTCATGATTCTATGACTTGCTGGAATTGACAGATCAGTGATTAAAGGGAAATGTATTGGCTATCAGTTTGTGACAACAAGCTCAGGAATTTATGGTACCGGGGTCATAATAATAAAACGTCCACCTTGATTGAGATGCTGTGGCCTGACCTTAAACAGAACCTTCAATATATCTGAAATAAAAATTATTTCTGCACAGAAGATGCAAGATTCCTCCAGTGCAATGAAAAAACTCTCACTACCATCAGTCCTAAACAACTGATTATGTTATTGTAGCACAGGAGGCACAATCAGTTATATATGTTCAAGAAAAAGCCAGGTTGGTTTGGATTGCTTTATGAATGAAAAATATTGGAAAAATATTCTATGTGCTGACTATAGGCTAACGAGATGTCTTGGAAATGTCTTGAGAGCTGTACTAAAAGAAATTTTATCTAGTTTACACCCTGTGTGCACAAAATGACGATAAAGTTAGTCTAAGTCTAAATAAATGCATGAACAATCCATGCTTCTTATCCCCAGAGGGGTGGGATGATCTGAAACAAGTGTAATGAAAAACAAGACCCACAAATCAGCAACTTTTTCACAATCCGTACATTTAATGTGTGCAAATGTCCTAGCCCCATTTGGAACGTGTGTGTGAGGGAATCAGTTTACCTGCTGAGTAACAGAGCGGGTGAGTCAACGTGCAGCAGGTAGGCTTAGCGTCAGCTGACCTAGATACAGTAAACACAGACAGCTGGGCTCATCTGAAGTCCTGGTTGGCTCGGTTCAAACAGCTCTCAGTAAACACACAGCTGTTCGGCGTAAGAGGAAACATCATCACAATACTGTCATCTGATATTAAAAAAACTGATTCCATGTTATCCTTCCTGTCTGTTTGTGAGCAGATAAATGGATTTTTTCCCCTCCCACTTCTGTGTCGCTTATCGTCCAAAAACTGAAGCTGATCTGCGTCTGAATCTGTGTTTATTCTTTTTTTACAGATTTAAAGCACTTCATTAATGTTGTATTTTTTTTGTTTCAGATCTTATTGTTAGAATCATACAGCAAAACATGGGAGGAATTAAAATAGAAGAATGGAGAAAGGTATGTTGGTTTTCAAGTTAAAAGCATCAGTAAGAACTTAATATTCCATTCCTTATTAAAGCTAAGCACTTTGTGTTTTGATTAACTTTACTTTGCTGTCATCTGGGCGGAGTTTCTGGTATTTGGCTGTTAGTTTTCCAGCTTTTCTGGAAGCCTTTTAAAGTTATTTTTTAGACTTAGGCTAGTTTCCTCTAAATTGTTATGCAACTTCTGTAAACAGCATACTGTAGAATGCATGCTTAATATATAGAAACCAACTTTCCAAAAGAAAAACAGCATCGCATTAGGACAGAAATCTAGAGATTCATTACATTGCAGATACATTACATCATCTTTTTACAGGTAAATTGTCTCTGTTGTTTTCTGTTGTCTTTATCCAAATTCACACTGCAAAAACAATCTAGAAAAAATTCTAAAACTAAGTGTATTTCCCCCTAATTGCAGTAGGTAAATAAGATGACTTGCCAGTGGAATGAGTATATTTACTCCTAAAGTAAGATAATTAGATATTATGCACTTAAAATAAGACAATGCAATAGTTTTTTCTTATTTTATATATAAATTGCCGTTCTGTTGGCAAAGTGTTTCACTTACCTGCTCAATTCAAGAAAAAAAAATCCCTTATTTTAAACAAAAATTATTTGATTAGATTTTTTGCAGTGCAGCTCAAGAAATTGGCCTTGGCCTTTTAAACTACAAGCCAAATGATTCAATACAAAAAGTGTCCTTTACTCAGTGACTGCCATTATTAAAGAAATCATTACAGAAATATTCACACCCTTCAGGTTTTCCACCTTTTGTGGCATCACTAACACATTACTAACACCTTGGGTAGTTAATTTGGATTTCTTTTTCAAGCAAAACAGTTCATACAGGGTGAATAAAGGGTTGAAAGCATGTTGATGCAAGGTTACCTCAAATCTCATGAAAACCCAATAAACTGCTATTGAGATTTCTGGTAGCATCACTACTTTGTGAAAATTGCCAATAATTAGTCAGTCAGGTGTTTTAACAGATAGACAGTAAGGAACACCCACTGGTTGAAATCAAGACAACTTTAAAAGATTACAAACAACAGCAACTGCCAATACACTAAGGATAACCTTCAAGCTCAAAGGTTTTTGATCAAGATTTATAAAGTCTTATCTTTGACGAGCTTTACTTCTATTCAATTATTGAACAAAAGGCAAACAATGTCTTTGCTGTGATCTCTTTTTTTCTGTTTTCCAACGGCTCTCTCTCTGATTACACAGCCAGACAACGTTGTCCTGCTGCTACAGGTAAAGTCATTTATTCCTATAATATCATCCAAAGCTGCAACCCAACAGTCTACTGATAAATCTTCTTTTCCCCTGCAGTGGATCCACTATGAGTCTGGATTCTTAATATGCACGGTCTTTGGGATCGTGTTTGTGATCCTCACCCCCATCGTTGCCACCTGTTTCTGCATGTGTCGATGCTGTGACAACTGTGGAGGTGAGATGCATCAGAGGCAGAGGAAAAACGCCGACTGCCACCGAGGGTTCTTCACCGCCTCGCTCATTGCTACCACCATCTTCATAATGTGAGCGGTTCTCCTCCTCTTCCCTGTTGTCAGAATCAGTATGTGTTGATAAAATAAACAAGGAATTTGGCTTTAGTTATCCTCTCATATATCATATTTTAACAAACAGTTCAAACTACAACCACAGTGTAGAAAGAAACCTGAAAGGGTTAGAAAGGACATGATTAAAAGCAGAATGTACAAGTGAGCATATGTAGCATGTTTTTATTTTTATTTTTTCATTAAAAAGTGAACAGATTGTAAAAGTGCAAATAGATGGCACTCTTAGCGCTGACCTGAGGGTAAATATCTATGTGTGGTGTCTGTAGAGTTGCTAGTTGCTCCTTTCGGAGCCTAGTATTGTCCAGCTGATGGATGGGAAAGCCAGCAGCTATGATCCTTTCTGCAGACCCGATTAGTCATGACAGTTTGGACCTTTCCAGTTCTGTAGATGAGCCAAACTCCACACAGATGGAAATGCATGAACCAGACTGAATACTGTGGATGTAGAGGATAACCTTCCAGTGGAAGGTTGATTTGTTTGAGTTGCTGCAGGGATTACAGTCTTTGCTGGGTCTTTCTCTGAGCAGTCTGTGTGGCAGAAACACCTCAAGGAACAGTGAACACAGTGTTGTTGAAGATGCTGAGAGGGAACGGCGTGAGGGTTGCTCTCCATTAAAGATTTAATTTCTTTTAGCCGATGAAGCTTCAGGAGATTCTGAGCGGTGTCATCTGCAGACTTCCGGAGTTTCTCAGATGGATCCACTGAGACGCAGTCATTTGTTCAGAGGGGAAAGAGGAGGTGATAGAAAAGAAACCCCTGAAGGGGTCAGGGTTATGGTCCTTTAGCAGGCTTGGGGCTGGAACAGTTACACTGATAGGATCATTATGATCACTAATGAGGCAGTTTGGTCCAGTCCAGGAATCAGACCAGGTTAGAGTTAAAGTTAAAAATTGCTCACCTTCACTTTCCAGAGTTTGCTTTCACAGAGAGATTGTTAGTTTGGGCCTAAGAACATCATGCTGGTGCAACAGATGGCTTGAGGGGAATTTATGAGCTGATGGAGCAGAGCAAAACAATTTACAGAGGGTTTGTTTGGTGTATAGTTCTGTGCTTGCAGCTCTTCAATACTCTAAGTAGCAGCATGAGACATTTTTCTTTTGTTATTTTAGATTTGAGCTCTGTCTTCTTTTTCTTCTTCCACTTAAATGCATCCTTCTTACATCACATCCTCGGCTCCTGTTTTTGGTACGCTGGGACAGGCAGCTGTCACACTGCAGGGGAACTGCTCCAGGGTCATGTGACAGGGCACAGTTTTCTGGGCGTTTCAGTGTCACACCTGTGTGATCCGCCCCAGTAGACACTCTCTGGGATGGTTGAAAACCTTCCATAGATTTGTAGTGAAAGCATTGTAAGTCACTGGTCCTACTTTCTATCAAACTCAATGTCTGAGTGGCTATCCTTGGTTGAGAAGGGGAATTGGTGGCGTAGTGGTTAAAGAAGGACACATTTTTTTGGGGGAGGCTAAAGGTTCCCTGGTTTAAATCTTACAATCCTACAGTAAAAGAATGCATATGTGGAACAACCTCAGTTTTAGTGTTAAATTAGGTGGAGGATCCGTGATGCTGCGGGCATCTTAAATTAAACTCCCTCATTTGGCCTCATATCTAGTCTTTTAAGAAGATAATGACCCCAAACATGTTAAAATCTGTTCTGAAATTGTTATTCGGATGCAGAAATACCTCAACTCCAACACTTCCTCAGTAACTGGAGGTCTCAAAATTATCCTTTCTTTTGATTCAGGTCTGTTGAACCACAAGAATATTAAATAAGTGCAGTTGAACAGACAGTGGAACATTTTCAAAGCTCTCATTGCTTGATTTATGTCATTTTGTTCAACTGAAAAAAAGTAGATGTATTTAAAGCCTTTTTTCACAGTTTAAACTCAAATCCTGTGTGTATAAAACAGAGCAATCTTAAAACTCTTATGGTTTAAAATACAAGGAAACAAAGGTTTCAAACACATTGTCAAATGGATAGAACCTCTAAATCTTGTACATTTACCTTTATTATTTGGATCTTAATTTGTATATGTAACAGTTTTCCATTTGTGAGAAGGTTCTGCACATGTGTATCACCTTTCACCTTGATTTTTTTTTTTTTTTTTTAGACTGGGTATGAGTTTTGCAAAAGACACATACAGTCCCTGCTCTCTGGAAGTTATATTTTAGCTTTAAAGAAAAATGGTTTTAATGTATTGATGTCCTGGAAAAAAAGAACCTCCTATTTGAAATCCTAAGAAGCCATGCAGGTCAGCAGTGATACAGAGCAGGGCACCAACCTGTAGATGTAAAGCTGACCTGTGCACAGAAACAGGATCTGCTGGACAGTTAGCTGTTACTGATCTGACTGGGAGAAGCCTCTGTGTCTCCATCTGAATGGAGCCTTTCACATCACAAACATGCCTGCTCATGCTCACACAGAGATCCAGAGGGGGGGATTTGTTCTCTCATGCCTTTTTTTTCTCACTTTCATTCATGGTCAGGGTTCCTACACAGCAGTGAATCTGAATAAAGGAAATAGTTTCACATACAGGAGACAGAAAAACATGTAGAGAAGTGTATGGAAAAGGGTTTGCAGTACCGGACCTCCCTTCTTAAAGTTTAGTTTTATATAATATATAGAGATCTTTTAATAGGTTATTTGCACAAATTTTTAATATTTCATGTTTTTAGCTTTTCTGGTATATTATAATTTATTTATTTTTGGAAAAGGGCAGAAAAATAACTAAAATCCAATGTAAACAGTCTAATAGGAAGTTTCATCCTTTCATCCTTTGGTATAAATCACTCTATATATCATAAAAATCATAAGATATTAAAAATATATTGAAATATATTAACATTTTTGTTTGGTTATTTTTGGTTTTAAGTAGGTATTTTTTTAGAAGATAAAATCTTTTGCAGATAGGATAAATGGGAATCTAGTATTTGGTTATCTCTTCAAATCATTTATTTTCCCAACTGATTAAGTTTTTATTTTTCATTTATGTATATATATATATATATATATAT
>NW_015150749.1:524867-533890 GCF_000732505.1 Cyprinodon variegatus
ATAAAAAAGTTGCATCAGTCCAATAAGTAAAACTGGGCTGATGATATTAGCCTGTATTTTTTTCCATGTTGGTGCTATATTGTGTTTTAGAGGTGGTGGGCCATGTGGTACTTGTTGGTCATGTGACATTCACTCTCATATTCATTGTTTGAAACCATAAAAGTCTTAAAAACTGCTATCTTTAGATTATATATTGCCAGCTTGTATGTAAAGCAAGTTTAGATAATGAAAATGATTTACTAATTATATTAAGATGAGTTAACAGGCCATCCTTACAGATTATACCAAAGGTTTAATCTTGTTGGTTGTAATTCAAAAAACGTAAAAATAGAAAGTTTCAATCAAAATGCCAGAGGTTAACAGAACAGCAAAAACAGAAACGAAAAAACATGGTTTGTTCCTTTTTTTCCTTGATCCAGAAAAAAAAATCAGATTTTAAATAATGCAAAATAATATTTTATAGTTGCTTTTCTTTGTTAACAAAGTTTTTGTATCCAAGAAGCAAGAGTTACTCCAAATTTTAAATGGAAATTGAATCACCTTGTTTTATTCCTCAGTGTTTTTTTAAATACAGGATTTTATTTAGAGCTGGTGTTTTGGAGCAATGCTGCCCCCCTCTGGTTCATTTTGGTCACTGCACATCTGACTCTTCCCTCATTTGATTGTTTCAGTCTGGGAGTACTTGTCGCCTATGCAGCCAACCACAACATCAGCTCTCAGATCAAAAGCACTCGAAGACTCATAAACACCAACATGAGAGACCTGAAGACATTCGCTAACAACACCCCAGCGGTATTCTTTGAAACACACTCACGCTCACACATATGAAACAACTTAGCTGTATATGAATCAATAACATTAATGTGTTTCCTGCTGCAGCAAATCGATTACCTGACTGCCCAGTACACCACTGCAAAGAATAAAGTCCTGTCAGACCTCGACAGTAAGATTATTGATGCTTTTCAAATATCTTTCTTTACCTTTGTTGTTTTCATGCATCTAATCTGTCTGTGATCTCTGACAGACATTGGCCCTTTGCTGGGAGCCAGAATCCACAGTCATCTAGAGAAAGAGGTGGTTCCTGCGCTGGATGCTGCCCTTCGGATGGCAGGAGGTAACAGAGCTTTATTTGACCCCCAGTTGATGAGATATTCCTGCACAAATCTAATGCACGCATGAATCTACAGTATTTTTTTGCTTTTTGATTAATTTGATAATTGAAGAATAACCCGAATGCACCAAATAAAATCATCACATTATTTGTACTCTCTTCTTACTTCCCTGGTTCCCTTTTCATTTTTTTTTTTTTACCAAAAGCGAAAGTTGAGAGTGCTATTAAAGGTAAACAAAGCTGATATGGATCCAGTGGTGCCGTCTTTGTGTTGTTGTGTTTGTGGGCCTTCTGGTGATGTCTTATTTGTTTTTCATGTACATTTAAAATGCTTTAAAAATCATGGAAATATCAGTTTATTTCAGCACTGCAATTTAGAAAATGAAATACACATAAAGAATTCTAGTCTTGATTATTACATAAACCCAAAGTTACAAAACAAAAACAGTATTAAACAAGACTAATAAAAAATGGTTGTTTTGTATGGAAATGTTGATCAACTGCCTTTACTCTTCTTTTTATACACTTAGTACTTAGAAAATGTTAAAAACTTCAGAAGCTTCTTTGATAATGTAATTTGTCAGGGATCAGCTAGGCAAGTTTGCAGTCTTTTATGTTAGTCTTGTGTGTAGGAGAATTTTCATCAAAAAAGAATTGGGTGTAATATACTTTTTAACTATAATCACCAAAAATAACAGAAATGTACATTTGAAATCTGTTCTCAGTATGATGATCTTAATGTACATGTTTCATGCTTTAAATTCAGCTGCTGAAATGGATCAAATTTTTATGACCTTCAGAGGCACATCATTTACATTTAGCTGTGAAGTTGTGGTGAATGGTTTAAGTTTAGTTTAATGTAATCAGATGATATACTATTATGTCTAAATGTAGTTTCTGACTCTCTCTCACATGTCCAATGTTGATTTTAGCTATGCGGGAGACCAAGGAGGCCCTGGAAAACGTCAGCTCTGCATTGGAGATCCTTCAGGAAGGAATGGGAAAGCTTCAGGCCAGTTTGACAGGGGAGCGCTCCTCTCTGTCCAACACCCTGTCTGACCCTGCCTGCACAAACGGAGCCGCGTCTCCCACCTGCAATTCAATCCGGTCTGCGCTGCCTCAGCTGGGAGTCAATGCTGAATTCTCCAGGGTAAGAGAATAATTTATTACAAGATTTATATGTGCTTGATATAAACGACCCAGAGTCAGTATGAATCCGTCTGTCCATCCGTCAATTCACAGTGGACATTATCATTCCTTTAAACAGAAAAAACTGTCAAACTAGAATGTAAATCCAGCGTTTCCTGTTCTTCCTTTTACTCACATTTGCCTTTCTGTCTTCCCTGTCAGCTCCCAGATGTTAATGATGCCTTGGCTAACATTAACACGGTACTGAAGGTAGATCTCAGCAACATTGTCCAAAAGGTAAAACTCCTGTTTCCAAGACACTGTCCTATAGTTTGGTCGATGGCTTTATGCTCCAGTAACTATCTGTGTTTTTCCACTTTCCTTTTTTTTCTTCTTCTTATTGTCCTCTGCAGGGTTATGCCTCCTTTAATGACACACCAGCGTTGGTAAAAGAGCAAACCAAAAACATAGTCACAGGTACACACATATCCCTGTGGGTTTGTCTATGGGTTTGAGGATGGCAGGTGCATGGCCCTTTGTAAGATCAAACTTAGTTTTGACTAAATGCTTCATGTTCTTTCTTCACATGCATTCCTTTAAATGATGAAACACAGCTCTGCCTCGTAAGTCCTGTTTCAATGTTCTTGTGGATCTTCTGAATGGTGTTATTAGAATAAAATGAACAAATCTAGCTCATGGTTTTCGGTTTAGGGGGTTGGTACCCCTCTTTAGTAACCATTAAAACAGAGGTGGGATACACCCAGAACCCCCATGACACTTGACACGTGACACTTCATATGATTTAAAACTGTATGTTTTATATTTTATATAGCTACAGATTCTGTATTCTCTATATACATATTTATTCTGTCTGCACCTTCCACACCAAGTCAAATTCCTAATTTTAATGTTTTATTTATTTTTTAGTTTAGATTGTCTTCAGTTTAAAAAAAAAAACAAAAAAAACTTTTGATCAAGATTGTCCATTTTCCGTCACGCTTTATCCCACCGGGGGTCGCAAGGGGTACTGGTGCCTATTTCCAGCTGTCTACAGGCAAGAGGCGGGGTACACCCTGGACAGGTCGCCAGTCCGTCACAGGGCAACACAGAAACAAACAACCATTCATGAACACACTCACTGAGAATTTAGAGCAGCCAATTGACCTAATGTTTTAGGACTGTGGGAGGAAGCCGGAGTACCTGGAGAGAACCCATGCATGCTCAGGGAGAACATGCAAACTCCATGCAGAAAGACCCCAGGCCAGAAATCAATCCTGGAAGCTTCTTGCTGCAAGGCAGCAGTGCTACCCACTGCATCACTGCGTAGCCCTTGACCAAGATTATGTTTATCCATCCATCCATTTTCTAACATTTTCTAAATTACCAACTCCAGCCCGACACCTAAACACACATTTTCTCTTACAAGCTCCAAACTCTTTACAGTGCTGTGGAGACAGATTCACACGTCTTTACCTTTCCCACGTTTTTTAACAATACAGTCACAAACTTTAGTGGCTTTTATTTGAAATCAATACAAAGTCTGACCTAATCAAGAAGATTTTTTTTTCCATAAAAAATCTTAAAAGTGTGGCATGAATTTGTAATCAGCCCCTTTAAATCAACACTGTAAAACCTTTGATGTATTAATAAATCCTTTCACTTATTTCCTCCTATTTCTCTTTGTCAAAGAGCTCTATCTCAGTTAGACAGGATGGAAAATATCTATGAATATAATGCCACAGATTTCCAATTACCTTGTTTTCTCTTTGACTAGCCCATTCTGACACATTCATATGCTTTGACATCAGGTTAATCAACAGCCCAATATGTACTGTCTTCCAGGTTCTGACAATGTTGGCCAATGTTTTTGTAGCTCCATCCATCTTTGTGTCGACTTTGACTGGATTCCCCAGAGCCTAATAAAGAAACATGTCCCCACAGCATGATGATGTGTTATGTTGTTTGTTAGCATATGTACATAGCTTGTGACAAAATGTCAGTTTTCATTTTAAATCCTTGTCACTTCAGTTGTTTGCTTGTGTTTTTTTAATGCAGGAGTGAAAAACATGCTGGATAAGATTGGAAATGAGATCACCGCATTCTCTAAGATGTTCCCAGTGGAATCCTCTCTGGCTAATTTCACCATATTTCTCAATGAAAGACACAAGTATCTCGAGTCGTTTTATCCTCAGATTGACCAAATGGATTTCTACAGGTTTGTGAACCTTGTCAAAAAAAACAACAACTTTAAATTGATTTCTCTTCTTTTTCTGATCTAGGTTTTATTTATTTATTTATCTTAGGCAGCATTTTTCTCCTAAACAAATGCATTTACAGTACTGTGCAGCAGCAACAAGCCAGCAATCAGTCCATGTAAACTTCTGACTACTTAAAAAACTGAAGACTATTAAACTGTTTTTTTTGTGCTGCAGGTGGATCATCTGCGTTGCTGTGCTCTGCACAGTCGTCCTTATTTTGGCCTTTAATGTGCTTGGTCTGCTCTGTGGCACCTGTGGCTACGATAAGCAGGCTACCCCGACAACACGTGGCTGCCTGTCGAACACCGGAGGAAACCTGCTGATGGCGTATGTTTCCATAAAAAACGTTCAAAATTAGCTTTTAAGTGGCTGCTATCCATTTTACTTATCTGCTTTAAATGACCATGTTTAGCCTTCAGTAAAAAAGGCCCAGCATTTTTTTCTTAAACAGACAAAATAATCTCTACCAAGCAATACTTGCTCTATTGTTGTTGTTCTTGAAATGAAAGTAAAATCAGAACATGGTGGAAAAAATGACATAATTTATTATAGGTTACCAAGTTGGGCAATTTATTTTATGGATAAA
Organism: Cyprinodon variegatus; assembly: GCF_000732505.1. Lineage (NCBI taxonomy): Eukaryota > Metazoa > Chordata > Actinopteri > Cyprinodontiformes > Cyprinodontidae > Cyprinodon > Cyprinodon variegatus. The sequence goes on from NW_015150749.1 coordinate 529,951, forward strand.
TCTACTTTACAAGAGTTTGATATTGATAATAGTTTCATAGTTTTACAGTATTTAAGAGTTTCCTTTTAAGTCTTTTATTTTGTTTTAACAAAAAATCATATTTAAAACACGTCAACACAAATTTCAAACTTTCAAAGTAAATTTTAGAGGTAATTTTGACTTTTTGTCGTTCAGTGGCGTGGGCTTCTCATTTATCTTTGCCTGGGGACTGATGGGCATCGTTACAACCATGTTTGTTGTTGGAGGCAACGTGGAGAAGCTGATATGTGAACCTCTGGCTAACCGACAGCTGTTCAAGGTACAAAAGATGGAAATCTTAATTCATGAATCATGACTCTCCTCCATCTTCTTTTCAATCACATCTGAACAGGATAGTGATGTAGAATGGGGTTAAATTGTTCTGTTGGTGAACATCTTGTCTGTGCAGATCATAGATACACCTTTTCTGGTTCATCCTGAAAAAAGGAATTTCCTTCCTGGGATGCTCTTCCAGAATCCAAACATCGACCTGACCCTGGGCAGCATGTACAGGTGAAAAAGACGCATCTGTCTATAAAGAAAACGATATTTTCCGTTTTGTACTATTTCCCATATCAGAACTGCAAATGCATTATAAACTCTCATGGAAAAAGAAAGCACATTTAGTTTTTTGAATAGGCTCCAATGTAGTACTTTTGCTGATCAGGATGGGTGAGTAGCTAAAGCTTAAAAGTTGAGAAATGTTTGCAAGTATTCCTATTTACACTGCAAGGTTAGAAGTTAGGGTTCAGGATGCAAAAGGATAATTAGAAGAAACAGTTGAAAAATTATATGAAAATACATTTAAAGAAGAATAAGATGTGTATTAGCTGATTAAAAGGGTAAGAAACTGGTCCAATAAAACCCCGAGACAGAAATAAAAGTGTAACAAAACAGGATAACATGCAGGACAATTAGCAGGAGTTTATCATCCATCACATTTTCTAGAAGGCTGAAATTTGATTTATTTGGAATTCCTCTGTTTGTCTTCAACAAAATGACTGCGCTCTTCAAGCTTTACTGGGCTCTATCGATTCCCTGTCAAACACATGTTTGAGGGCTCTGGGTTTTCTTTCCATGAACTACAACACATTCATAATCAGTTATTTAGACTTAGTTTTAAACATTTTAATTTCAAAGACCAAGTTTCACAAACTTTAACATATAAAGTAATAGTGATGTAGATGTGTGATGTTTTGTATATTTTTTAGGAACACATAGCTAATCAACAAGCGAAGCCAATCAAACAAAGATGAGCTCACCAATTGGTGCATCAATAATTTTAGTTTATTTATGTTAAGTTCAATTTTTAATTTCTTTTATGAGATTATATATACATATATATATGCAGATAAAACTGATAACAATGTAATTTCCTTTTGAATGTATTGTATGTATATCCAAAAATTGTTAGGAAAATTATTAAGAAATCTTTGAAATTGCATCAGAAAGGCAGTGAAGTTGGGTTTCTTTGTGTAATGACGATATTTATCCAACAGGGAGTGCTATGAGAACAATGGGCTGTATCACGCTCTGCAGCTGGAGAATATCTTCAACATCAACACCTTCCTCAACAGGACAGTGGTGAGTGTCGCTGTTTCACTGCTTTCTGTTAACTGATAAGGCAGGATGGTTGTGAACAAAGTTGCTTTTTTTATGTCTGTTTTATAATAGTACAACAGAGATCTGGCTAAAGTGTTTGATGGAGTTCAAGTGGACCTGAAGGACATCATGCTACTGGACCAGGCCAGCAGAGATAACCTCATCAACTTTGCAAACTCAGGACTCGGAGATATCGACTATCCAGCTTACCTGGCTGAGGTGATTTGTTTGTTAAAGATTATAATGCACAAATTAACACAATAAACTTCTTTGTTTACTTAGAGTCTTGTTCAGTGTCACTTTCATGTGAGAATTTATAATTGTCAATGTATTTGTGACTAAAAACAGGTTTTACTACTACCTTGATGCTTATTGTTAAAATATTAGAGAAAATAGAGGCTTGATGCTGCTAATTCTGGATGTCTTTCATTGATTAGTCACCATTGTGTTTAGACATAAATACACAAGAAATTACCTTAGAAAAGATACTGTTGGCCTCCATTAATATGGTGAAGGCCATTTCCAGAAAAGTATGAAAAGGCAACCTGTCAGTAAATCTTTAGCTGGAAATCTTCCAACAAGTAAATATTCTGGCAAATTCCTCCCAAGACCAGACCTAGACCGCACAGAGAAAAAACCAAGTAAATGCCAAGAGCTCCTTCTTGGATTCAGTTAGCTTGTTAAATAATAAAAAACATGAAACGAGCATAAGCAAATTTGATCCTTTGCAAGGGGCGAATTTCTTTTTCAAAAAAGAAAAAAAAAAACTGGCTTCAGAGCTTATTAGAATGAGACACATGATGTCTGTAACAATGTCTTCAGGCTGATGAGACCAGACTCAAAATGTGTGGTTATACTGAACAGTGTCGTGTGTGACAGTAAAACATCATGTCAACAATTACAAAAATTAATCTCTAAGGTATGGTAAAAGTGTAGTTATTTGTGATTATTTTCCACTTACACAATCAGTCAATTAGCTCCTCTGTTTACCAAAGTCAGGGAAATCTGTTGAAGCTTTGCCCAAACTCAGTCATTAGGACAAAGATCTTAAACACATCATGAACATGCAATATTAGGCCTGAACATTGGAAAACTACATGCTGCAACTGGGTAGTTTAAGCCCCAAGTTCATCTTTACTCAAAGCTGTGATAAAATGTGTTTGGTAAAGAAGAGTCGGTTTAAATCCTCACAGTGATGTCAGAAACATCAAGTCAAGCTATTTAATGATTGTTAATCATTGTGTTTATCCCCATTTAAGATAGAGCTTAATAAAAATCATTTGTATAGTTTTATCTTCAGTTGTCGTTTCTATCCTGCTGCAAACATTTTATTCTGAGGTTAAAACTGTGACAACATCCACGGTAGAAAAATAAATACTTCTTTACTGTTGATAGTTTTGTTTTATTACAAAGAGTTTAAACTTGTTGATGGCACTAATGAAAGGGTAATCCTGTTTCCAGGTGAATAAGGGGGTCACTCTTGTTGACCTGCTGTCTTTCTGCTCTGACCTGGAGGACCAGGCCGACCAGCTGGTGAGTCCTGATTTCACTGCATGAACATGTAACACTGCTTTTATTATAAGAAATACATTCATTAAAGGCGTATATCTCTGAAGATCACACAGAAGGAGAAATAACAGGTATAAAGTCTAAAATAACAACTAAAAGTAACTTAAGTGTTTATTAATCAAACTGAGTAAAACATGACTTAGGACTTAGTGTCTCAGCAGTTGCTGCTAAGCAAGCGAGTAAAGACACATTTTCTGCAGTTGGTCAGCATGTTTGCATAGACCTCATGTTGGTTTTTAGTCTACCGCTCTTTACAGGAGCTTTTTAAATCCTCTGGGTTTCTGGAAATGTTTCTTTTGATTCAAACAGTGTTGGTTCATCATCAAAGCAACGTGTTTGGGTCGAATAGCAACTCAGCTATTTTCCTCTGTAGTGAGTCATTCTGTCCCCCATCCTTTAAGCTCCCGATGAAAAATCCAAAGTTTTGTCATAAATTATTTATGAGCTTAAACATTTTGCACTTGTTCTATTTTTCTGTATAATTACTCATCTTTGCATAACGTTCTAACAAGCCTCTCTTGACAATTAGAATGCATAACTCAGAGCGAAAGCTGGGTTAGCTTATTTGTTCTCTACCTAAAAATATAGCATTTCTAATTTAAAATTGCATAAAAAAGGTAAAATGACCTCATAAAGTCTTTCATAAAATGAACATTTAAGCATTTTGTCAGATTGAGTGGAGGCTTTTAGGCAGAGATGGGAAGTAACGAAGTACAAATACTTCGTTACTGTACTCAAGTAGATTTTTCTG
>NW_015150749.1:534193-550763 GCF_000732505.1 Cyprinodon variegatus
ATCTAGGAAACACCATGGAAAACATTCATGAGGAGCCAGGAAAAGAGGTGGAATCAGCACTGAGGAACTGCACAGGGAGAGCATATATAGGAGAGAACAAAGACTGGACTAATGAGCTGACAGGGAATAGGTGTGGATGGAAGCTAGAAGGACGCCAAAGGGAAAGGAAACAAACACAAGGGGGCAACGGAGAGTAACTCAAATACAAGAAACTAAAAATAAACTTAAACAGAGGGCAGAACCCTGACACATTTCATGCACAACACTGAACCGCCCCAAATCATAGTGTTATCATCTACGGTATAGACTGCTGGTTTACTGATTTTTAAGACATATCTAGCAATTATTTTCCTCTAAACACAGCAGGTTGAGTTTATATCAAAGAGCTTTATTTTGGTCTAATCTGATCATGGCACAGTGCTATATGTGGATCATTTACCTTTGGGATCTTTAAATCAGTGTGTAGTTTCTGCATTCTTATTCATCCTACATTATTTGTGCGTTAAAGCCACGTGGAGCTTTGGAGAACGCATTGAAGGGACACGCTAGCAGCATCAGAACGATCCACAGGGAGCAGGTGGTTCCCCTGGAGCAAGCAATGGTAAGCAACCAAACCTGGACTTCTTGAATACATAGAGACGACTCCTTTTACATCTCTAATTTCACTTTAAACTATGCAGTTAGATAAAAGCTTAAAAAAGGAGCGAGTTGCACACTGATATTGTTTATATTAAAGAGCTACAGTGCATTTCAGTCACAGCTTGTTTTTACATTATTAAATCTTCTAAGTTTCTTTTAACTTCTTCTTCCTTCTCCTCTTGCGCTCTTTGGTAAAAGAAATATGTCAGAGCGCGGGTAAGCTGCTGCGAGGTGTTTTCTGTCTGTGTTTGTGCTGTGATAACGTGGGTCATATGTTCCAGTGACAATACCAACATTTTTAAGCTCTGGGTGACACCCAGCTGTTTAGGTGTGCCTTTATTAATAAAAGAAATCTTTAAACGTTTTGGGTTTTTGTGTCCTCCTGCAGAGCACCCTCAGCCAGAGCATCAAACTGCTGCAGAGGACATCCAACGACCTGCCTGTGGGTAAAACTGTCAGCATAAGAGCAGTTTATGCTGGAATGAGTTGATTGTGCTCAGATGAGCTGAGTTCCTCTTTGTGTCTCAGATGAAAGTCACAAACATTCTGAGTGCCATTGATGCAGCGGAGTACCTCATAACTCACAATGCTTCACATGTTGTTAAACAGGTAAAGAAAACAGCAACTTGCAAATAAGAACATGCTTAGTATGAAGTGATTTGAATTTAGCACCCAGATCTGTGTGTCATTTGCTTTAAAAGTCTGTTTTTGTTTATTTTTAATTTACCAGTTGTTGCCAATATCACTCTTTTTCATAACAAAATTGTCTATTTTTTTGCTGTAATGGTGAATTTTTTTTCTTTATATTTTGTTTCTTAAGAAACAGACTTTCTTTTCACTTAACAATTACTTAGATGGGCTTTCTGAAGATCTTTAAAGGTTGCTCTTTGAATGAAGAGAAATGTGAACGGCTTTAGATCCTTAAGAGATGGTAGAAGTGGACATTTGAAGAAAAACAGAGGTGTCAGACCTCAAAAACAAAACTACCTGACATTTCTTTTGGAATGTCTTCATTGCTAAAGCACTGTTTGTAGTTTATCAGAAAATGCAGCTAGATCATAACATGTAAACTGAATGATGGGACAGTTTCTGATGATGAAGTATTGTAACACATTCAGCAAGAATCTCAGGTGTTTCCATAATGTTGGAGATGCACTGCTTCAGGTAAATAATTTCATGCTGAATGCTCAGAGTGAAGGACATGGTGAAGAAGCAGGCTCTTAGATGTCAGAGATTTTCTAAATATTTATTTGACCTCTTGGGGGCACTAAGGCATTCACAGTTGAACTAAAATGGCCAGGAACCTATTTCGAATAGACAAACAACAATTCAGTGATATGGCAAAAAGTAGCTGACTCTTTCTCTACTCAACAGCATTCTTTGAATTTTAGACCTTTGACATTTGAATTAGAGCAATTCCGGCTCCCATCGATTGTCGTTTCAATTCTTTTAAGGAGAAGATTCATAGAGTTTGTTATAAATGAGCTGGCGAACCAGATTTCTGGCTGGATGAACTAGTCTGAACTTCCCAATGAAATGGAATTCCATGAACATCTAGCTTTGTGTAAACATTTTTATAAATGATCACTGTTCTTTCATCCAGTATATCAATCTCAAACCTATGAACTGTAACATAATGTCACAGTAACATTTTCCTGTGGAGCTTTTTGTTTGAAAACATAATTAAAACACATTTTCATATATCTAATTTCTGATGTTACCGATGCTTATGCCGTATATGACTATTATTTTATTTACCTGATTGTGGCTGTGACACTAAGCTGAGAGTCTGAGCTGAAGGAAAAAGCAGCACAGCAGGAAGGCATCCTGACAGAGTTTATATTGTTTTATGGACCAATAAACAATCACATATCATACTAATTTTCATTGTATCATATGAAAGAGATTCCAAATTAACTGTAATAATCAACAGATTAAGTTATTTTAAAAATTATTCATAAGTTCAGCAGATCTAGGTTTAAATGCTTTTCACTCTATCCAGAATGCGTAGGAAACAAGGTGGCTCCATTCTCCCTGCAGAAGTTGTTCTACGAATTTAGATTTAGAACTGATTCCCTCAGGAAACCAGGATGACTCCGGCAGATATCCAACTGGTCACATTTATGTTTGACTTTAAGCCACCCTTATGAAGGCTGCAGCACAAGCAGATGGTTGCGCAGACACTACTGGGCATTCTTCTTCGCTAATATTAGGTAGCTTCTATTTCTAGTTGACGGAGTGGGCGTCAAAACTAGGAATAAAAATAATGAAAAGATATATCAATTCTCTCTGAACAAAAAAAGACACTGGCACATCATAGGAAATACGTGTGCTTAATATACTTTGTTTTCTAAAAGGGATTTAACTTCAGTTCATTTTCAGATAGGACTTTAATGTTATGAGCAGACACAGTCTGGAAGTAGCTTGTTCTGTTTTCTGTAATGTTCTGAAGGAACACTGGCTCATTTTTTAAGCTCATGTTTTTATTCCTAAACAGTTTGTTGGTACAAGTGGAGCATCTCAATAATTACACATTTGTTTAAACATTTAGCATTTGGTTGTAAAAGGTTGGGAAAGCAGCATCAATAGAAAAACTGCAGAAGGTCTAGAGCTGTTGATCAAGCCCTCTTTAAAGATAAAGAAATGTCTGACTCTTTGAAAGCAAAATATGAATTCAGAGGGGTCGCTCAGGTCTGTTTAGAAACAAGAAAAGGAAATCTCTCTTTGTCATAATTTAAGCCTTCTTAAAATGTTATATTTCTATTCTCTGCTGAACCATTATTAAACCTCTGGTTTAATTACATCCTTTTATCTAAAAGAATGTTTTTACTGAAGTCTGTCATTTCTAACATGGTTCTCTGCTGGTCTGCAGGAGACCAAGGCCTTTGTGCAGAGCCTTGTGAGTTACTTCAAGCAGTACACTGAATGGGTTAAAAACTCGGTGAGTATTTTACAAATCATTTCAAAGATGTATGTTTGCTTTTTTATTGATTGAGTCTAGATGGGGGGAAAATGCACAAAGGCCCACTGTTCACATTAAAGTGGCCTTACTGTATAGACAGGGTTCTAATGACTTCCTGGAGTTTATTTAGATGTTATGCTGTTGGCCAGAAGCAGCCACTCCAGGAATTTCCCGGGACATTTCATCTGTTGATTTAAGTTGGTTTCTCCAGGAACAGCAACTTCCAGCAATACCCTGGGACTCAACAATGTTCATATTGTGTGTCCTTATCCCCCTGCAGCTAACAGCAGAGGTAGCCCAGTGTAAACCCATCAGCAACATGGTGGACAGCATGGAGATCGTGGCATGCAGCTTCATCATCGACTCAGTGGTAATTACTCATTGTGGATCTTTCTGTGTGTGCTCACAGTAACTCTGACTGATCGCTTTCAAGATGATGCAAAGTTAAATTTGACCCTTTTTCCATTAGTTATAAAACTAAGAAAATTAAGTATAAGGAAGTTATCATTCAGAATTTTTGAAACATGTTCCTTTAAGAGGGTAGTGCAGTAACAAGTATAAGGTTTAAAGCATTACTTTTCCTTTTATGCTTAAAGTAGTTTTAAAATGGTACTTTTACACTTTTATTTGAGTAAGAAGCTGAAGTTTATACTCCAAGTTCTAAATGTTTTGAAACAGTAGAATGTATACTTCTACTTGAGTAAGAAACATTTATACTTTTGACACCTCTGGTAACATTTGTTTTTACAGTGCTTATCATCTTAAAATCAAACTTCAGTTTTTGTAAAGTAATTTAAAAAAATCCACTTTGGGAGTTCGTTATTAATTTATGTTTGTTTTATACCTACATTTCAACAGTTTAACAATACACCTTTATTATTGCTGGTGGAGATTCTCAGACATCCAGGTCATAGTCATTCCAAAAAAGTAAAAAAAAACAATCCACTGGACTTTGTTTCCTTTGTTTTCAATTCAAAATTAATTTTCTTTTGAAAAATTCAATTCATTTTGAACTGAAAAAGCTTCCTGGATGGGAAACGAAATGTCTTCAAACTTTTTTAACATTTTTGGAACCTGTATTATTATTTAATTATTTATAATTTATTTATTTTTAAGAGTAAGTTAGTTATAAACCTCACTTAAGTTTAGGGTCACCAAGCCTCAGTAGCAGCCATCAGACTGTGCTTAACTTGCAGGAGGCATCTTGTGATCTCATCCAGAGCCGGCACGAGCCAACTGAGCTGTTGCTAAGGGACCATTGGAAGCTTCCTATAAATGCTAACGTTTTAACACATACCACATATCTTCAATTAACCTATCAGTTTGTTATCAATTATAATTTCCCTAGGTTGTCTCTCTGATCAACACCTTATAGTCAGAGCAGTCAGCTACTTTACCTTTAAAAAAGATTTGGATTTACAAACTCACATCTATATAACATACTTTTTTTCTTTTCCTTTTTCTAAAACTTAACATTTACATTGAATAGCTGCACACTGTGAGCATGTGAAGCTAAAGTTCTTTTTTTACAACTGATTCTGGTTTTGATTTATTGGCAGCTTCAGCAAAGCTAAATCAGTCAATTTTAAATTGGTAAGAATTCAAAATTCAGATTGAAAGAAATTGGTAATTTTTAGAAAGTTCAAACGTTAGTCTTCCTCGTTTGATGTTTGTATTAGCATAGAGCTGGTACAATCTAACGAAACAAGTTCCTTCTTTTCTCTGTGTTTGAGCTCAGTTTGTTCCTGAATACATTTTAAAGTTTATACATTTTAATATGTGAAAGAAAGAAAAAAAAATAAACAGGGAGAATCGCCTCCTGTTATCTTTTAGCTATAATAGAGGATCTGTGATGATCTGGGTTTTTCCTCTTGAATGCCATGGAATTAGATTAGATGTTTTCTTCACTTGTTTTCTATTTGGATATTTTTCTAGTGTAAAAGATATGGTTTATTTTAAAAGTTTTGCTACACTCATGAAAGATGTCAAGGGTCGTCCAAGTCCAGTTCTTAGCCTCTAATGTCCTGCTGCTTTTAGATGCAACCCAACACAAATGAATCATACAATAACTTATTAGCAGATCTCTGCAGAGCTAAATCTACCCCCAGCCATTTTATTTAATGCTATTAGGTACAATATTCATTAGAAGGTATAAACAAATAATTTCTTATTATTGTATTTCTAAGATGATAACTTTCTGATGAGCATACTGGAGCTTGTTAACCTAGAACCGCTCTGTTATCGGCCTGTTGGTGTCCTGCTGCAGGATTACCCCCACCTGATTCTTTCTTTGATGGAGCCCACAGCTTTACAAATCTACCTCTATAATTATGAATCTAAATAAATGCATATTTTAACTCAGCATTAAACCTAACAGTTTCGTGTTGTTGTTTTTCAGAACACATTTTGGATGGGTTTGGGAGCCTGCTGCATCCTTCTGATTCCCAGCATTATCTTTTCCATCAAACTGGCCAAATACTACAGACGGATGGACACAGAGGACGTCTTTGAAGAGTGAGTGCATCATTTTTTCTTGGACAGCTACAGATGGAAATATTTTCACTTCTGCTATCGGAGATTCAGAGCATTTTCAGCTCAAAACGAAACTAATCTGTCATATTTTCTGTCTCTTTCCATAATTCTTCTTCTTCTTGGATTTTCCTTTCATTCAATCCTGGTGTTTTCTCCAGATACTCTTACCCATGGCTTGTGGCACTCTAATTTCTTATAGCTTTACTTTTGCCTTTTTTGCCTTTCCCTTTTATCCCCGCATTTCTTAAGGGGATATTTTGGACCATATCACACCTTTCCTACCTATCTTGCCTGCTACTTCTCAGCATAAACTTTCTTTGGATGAATTCACGCTTTTTAGCATCAGGAGGGTGTTTCTGTTGTTGCTCTCATCTTCATCCCCCTCCATTTTGTGTTGCAGTAGGGCTAAAACACATAATCACGATAAACAGGTGTGTGATCACAGAGGAAACGTCGCCCCGCTCAGGTATGAGCTGTGCTCTATTTGAAACTCTGCTCGTCTGCATGCGGAAGGATTAATTGGTGAAGGGGATTTCATCTGTAGCCCAGAAAAAAAGTTTCAAAGAATATTACTTTAAAGACAGTAATAAGGACTTCCACATGTCCATGTGTGTGTTTAGCTCTCCCTATAATGAAACATTGACTTGGTTCCCTCGGGCCTCAGCTCCACCAAGTGAATGGTGACCTTCAGGAACGCTCTTCCTTATTAGAGGTATTTACAACCTGTGAAAACCTCCATCTAATGGTCACCTAACTTCACTAACCGCCCATCGGCCACTCAGCATCAAACCGTCTTCAGTTTGGTATCATTCTCCTGATGAGAAACATCACCTTTTTTATTTTTAATACCTACTCTCACCTTCTTGATCTGTTGTCTTTTCTTAAAGATTGCAGTGAAAAGATAAATAAAAACTGGTCCATCTGACTCGCATACATCAACACCGCTCCATGATGCAACATCAGTTAAATCTCAGAGAGTAATGTGCCAATTTCTTCCAAGCAGCCAGATATAAGTAATGACCTTATTAAGTAGATAAGTCAGAGAAAATTAGGCATCTTTCATTTATTTAAAATTAGTAAAGTTGACAATTGGATGCATTTTAAAGTCACCTCTCCTAAATATTTCATGCTTGTTAAACCAGCCTATCTTTAGTATTTGTTTAGGATTTTACTAAAGAATTAGACACAACAAGCCTTTAAAAGTGGTTCCTTGATAATTTGCCTTTTTGCGTCCCTCAAAGTTTAGATGATAAAAACAAAAACTTAAAAAATGTCCAGCCTGAAAAAGGTGGAAAAAGCGAATCTTTAAATAAGTTTATTAAGCAGGGAGCACACCCCACATGAGGAAATAATGGTTTGTTTAAGAAATGCAGTAACACCGGTGGTTGGTCAATCCTTACAACATCCCTACAATAAGGTTCACTGAAGCGTTGACGATATTCATACCAATTGCTTCCCTTGGGTGCAATTATGACTTTGAATCAGAGACTTTCTCTTACCAAGCCTGCTAAGTGGGAAAGATAAGAAAACATTCTATTGAAAGCAGATATAGCTGATCCCCATATATGAGGAAAGGGCTAAAAAAGAAAATGACTGCTTGCATAATGGCTGTATTTAGACTCAGAACAATGATGGAATGTTTAAACCAACTAGAACTGAACAAGCGTGGCTGGAATGTTTATTTCGTCACCACACACAGGAAGCAGAATAGAAATGAACTGAAAAAAACTCTTTGTGCAGCCAAAAGTGACTCCTCAGGAAAAACAATACTTTTTAAAAAAGGTTTATTTTAAAGGTTTACAGATTACCAAATGAAAGATACATATAAGAATCAACAAGAGGTTCTATCAAACTGAAATAAATAATGATGTATAGTGATGATTAAATTAAAATAAACAATGATTTAGTAAAAAAAACTAATGAATGAAGATGAAAAGTAGCAGACAGAGAGAGTAGGAGAATTCAAAAATGAGGAAACAAGCTTGGAGTCTTGGTATTTATTCTGATCAGAAAACACCTAAAAGAGCTTGTCAGCCTCGTAAAACAATGAAGGAAATCATTTTTGGCCTCATTCTGAGCACTAACAAAAAAGAGGTTTCCAGCCAATGTTAAAAAAGTTAAAATTTGAGGTGTTTTTGCACAATGCACCGTGTTTGATTTGATGTCTTCTCCTCCGCAGTGGGCAGGAGAGCTGGAACTGATCTGTCCTGGAAAGGTGAGTTCTCACTTTTTAAACTTACATATTCTTCTTAGTAATGGAGAATATAACAAATTGCTCCCTTTCTTGTCCTTTTTCCAGGATTGCTGGGATTTTTTTCAGCTTATTGATCCATTGAAGATAAGAAAAGCCAAGAATCAGGAACACTCCTTATCTTGTTTAAACAGATCTCAGATGGCAGCCATCTGCAAACCTATAAAATCCTCTCTTGATCGCTCCAGCGTCCTTCTAGCTATCCATGCTGTAGAAATCCCTCAGTTCCTGCATATCAACACTGACTTGTAAAGAATGAAATTCTATGTACATCAGTTCAACCACAACAACTGAGATGTACATTTTTTTTACACTTTCAAAACTTTTGAAAGTTTTATATATCTTTTATTTTTGGTTTTATATAATGTTAGTGTTGTTTTTTTTGTAGATTTATTGTTTGGTTGTTTTTTTCTCTCTGGGTATTTGTATCATAGCTTAAATTATTTTTGGATGATTGACTGCGTAGATTTTTAGGAGAAAATATAAAAAAATCACAGTCAGGCCAATAGTTTCGGTAAATAATTAGACACTTTTGTGTTTAATTAGCACAAAATAACAAATAATTGTAATATTCTACGTAAATATTAGAAGTATAACCAGATATTGGCTTTATGAGAACTATGTTTGATCCAGAGCTTTAACTTTTCTTTCAGTCACCACGAATGTCTGCATAAAAATGCATTTCAATTAAATGTACTTGTTTGCCAGACAAAAGCTTAACATTTCCACCACTGTGCTTTCCAAGTGAAGGTACATTACAGATAACAGATAAACTGAGACTATGTATTTTATTTGAGATAATTTAAAACAATTTAAATGGTTTAAAGATTTCTGTTCTGTTCTAAACACATTCATTCAGTTTTTGTGTTTTTCAATTTTGGACATCTCTTCTCTCAGCTAACCCTGTCAGGATCCACAAATTGGATTCCCAGAATATTAAACTATGCCTTTAAATACTAAATAAGATCATTGGCAGCTTCAGAGTTGATCTAATACCAAACAATACAGTCAGCTTTTTAGCATACTCATATGCTAAGGACAGCTAACACATAAAGTTAGCACAGCAAGCTTTTGCTAGACCATGTTGCCATGACAACAGAGGTCTAGGGACCAAAGAAATTATGAATTTTGTTCAGAAATTGCAGATTTGTGAATAAAAACTTCAGTCGACCAAGTCTTTGTTATGTTTTTTCTTCTATTTTAAGGTTTTAATTTTGGCGTATGCATCATTAACTCTTACCACTGAATCTGACTCTCTGCAATGAACCATAATGAAAGACTAAAAAAGCAGTTTTGTTTCGATTAAAAAGACAAGAGGCAAAAATACAATTATTGGCATGAGGGTTTAGGTGTGTTGAAATGATCCTCATGCAAATGATGACCTTACTGAGTGGGTTTTGTCACATGGTTTAGTTAAGGCATAGAGCTGTTTACATATACAGATGCTGTTTCTTCTCAATGCAGCCATTTAGGGTCCAGTTCCTGAGGCGAAGAGCTTCTACTCTTCTCTCTGCTAATTTTATGACTTATTACAGTCATTATTAACCACACTGCTTTAAATCCTTTAAAACACGGAATATTTGGTTTAAGCTTGAAATTACAAACCAATACTTTTTTTTAAACCCATTGTATTTTTGTATTCTTGTCAATGTTATTTGAACAGTTATTAAAACAAAACGTGAATGACTAACAAAAGTAACACATATTTAATTATTAATGATTGGAAATTCTAAAGTTAATACTGTTTTTAGAAATCCCATGTACAAGAGTTTACTAGCACCACTGCTGTTGATAGTTTGCATGCCCCACTTTTGTCCATTGGAACAACACTTTCTCTCCTTCAAAGCATTTGAGAGCTTAATTTCATTTTAATGTAATCATTCATCAGTTTTAAAACAACTCAAATTACTGTATAGGCAGTATCAAAACAAATCTAACTCAAATTGGTTTAGCTACATTTAAAGAAGTGCATGTGTTTTTAATTTAAACAAAGCCTACTTCAGTTTATTAGGCTGAAAAATACAAACAGAGGGATATTTCACCATTCCTCTTCACACTATCTCATTCGAACATCCTTGGTCTTCTCTAATGCTCTTGTCTGGCCAGCTCACCCACAGTTACCCGTATGGCATCATGGGGCCGCGCTACTCATGCAGGAAATTAATTTGTCTCTTGTGGATTAGTTCTGTGCTGATTTGCATCATAAATATAATTTATGAAGCCCACCTTCAAATAATAGATTCAGTCAGATTATTATTTTACATTTCCTGATGTTTCAGTTTGTGATGCTGTTTTCTATTAGGCTTAGTAGACAAACTTGACCATAACATTATATTGTCAGGAATATTTTACTTCAGTTACTTTTGTGTAGCCATTTTGGTTTGAGTTAAAACAAAAAATGCTCACAAATAAACTTTACATAGAGAATGTACTTCTGTGACTAACATTAAGTTGTTTTAAAGCTTTTCTGGCTCAGAAGTTTCCCCCTAAAAGTGACTGCATTTCTTTGTATAACAAGTTATTTCTGCTGTGCTATCCCTCAATCCCTCACAATTTAACACATCCCTCTAATGCAAAGAGACCAGTGCCGTTCAATTCTCTAGTCCCTATCCTTATAATACAGTAGCTTCCTTATTCCTAAAAAAGATCAAACATCTGCCCATAAAGTCAAATTAAGGTTGATTACGTCATTGAAACCACATGTAAGGGGACAAGTATGGTAGTCAGGATCTGCATCTTGAAAGAAAAACTGGCAGACCACCCTGTGAGGCCAAATTAAACAGTCTGCTCTGATGGTTTCCGGGAGGCAGAAACATTGCTGGAACTCATGCCTGCTGATGTATAAATCCCCAAAGACCCCAGACGGGAGGCTTGTGCTGGAAATTTCTGAGGAGCTCCGGATAAAGAATTCTCCTTAACTTTAAAAAAACTTTAACATTAATTAACATAAAATGATGCCAAATACTGGTGGTCTTCCTAGCTTAGTGCTGTCTTTACCTGTTTGGTGACACTAATAAGTGATTTTAGACTGATGATTTAAGAAAATGAAAAAAACATTCAACTGCAAGAACTTATGGTCTAAATTTATAGGTTATCAAAACTACTTTAGCCATACATTAACGACTTCATGCATCACTATACAGTCCCTACACTTCATGCTTTATTGGTTAATTTGGTTCAGAACCAGAAACAATCCAGAAAACAGTTTCAGCACTGAAAAAAATAATACAACTGTTTTTAGGATCTAGCTTCTTAATCATATTTAGTTACTTCCACACAATTGTTCTATGTCCGACCATGCTAACATGAAAAAAATGTGTTAAAGTGAATAAATATGACTAAGTAAATGCAAAAAATTGTTGCATTATACATAAAATCAATCATTTCAGAAACAGACCACATTAAACATGGTGGTAGCAGTGTGACTATCTGCAGTTGTTTTATTGCTTCATCCCCTGGAAGACTTGCCATAACTTATAAAACAATGACTTTTGCTTTTTTGCAGAAAATCTTGAAGATATGGTAAAAGAGTTGTGAAAAAAAACTCATTGGGTAGTTATTTCAAGTGCTTATTGGCAATTTTTGTTTTCAATTCAATTTTGTTTCTTGAAAAGACCCTTTTCAAGAAACTCAAGCTATTTTGATCTGATTTCAAAATTAGTTTAATGATTTTAAAGATGTAAAAAAGTGAAAAAACAACCCAGATAAAATCTGCAAAGAGGGCAAACTCCTGCTGCTCTCCTCCTCATCAATGGTCAATGGTCCTCCTGTTATGCCACCATCTGGTCTCATGTGTAAGTCTCTTACGCCTCTTACTCTTCATTAGCTCTCCATATCCTCCTGTGGTTTCCATCCCTTCCCCTCCTACCAGCCATCTCGTCAATCATTTTCTGAGGTTTAAACATGCCACATGTACCTTATGTTTGCGTGAGCAAGCGAAGGAGGAGTTTAAGTAAGCCCCAATCATTAATAAACCATACGTCAGCTTGTAAAGTTGCATTTTCCTGCTGTAGCCTCTCCTATCTTTACCTTTGGAGCAAGCAGAGCAGTTCCCGCAGCAGGTCAGATCCAAACTTTGCTATGAGAAGCAGGATGAAAGTTATGATGCTGCTGCTGCCTCTGGTTGCATTTGTTTGTGTCTCAAATGCTCTCAGCAGCGACAGCAGCAATGACAGCAAGAAGCAGCAGCCCAACATCTGGGATGACACCATCAGATTCAACACCAAGACAAAGGACTCATGCACCATGGCAGTGTCTGTAGCAGGAAACTTTACTCGTGTGCGCGTGTCCTGCAGAACCCCAAGCCAGACTACAGGACGGTCCTACTACTGCGACTTCCAGGGAAAACCAACCCAATGCCGAGCCTACAACAACAATCCTCGCCACTACTTTACCCAGATGATGTGGGAGCTGCGGAAACTGAAAAACTCCTGCCAGGGAGCCAAGATCTACCGACCACATATGTGCAGGAAATATTCTGATGAGGCTCAAATGACTTTTCTAAACTCATGGCCAAAGACTTCAGCTCCCAAGCCTTCAAAGCCTGTCCAGGAGCAAAATAAGCCAGCAGAACCAACACAAATCAAACCCACTATGAAGCCTCAAAAAGGTAAACCCCAGCTGGGCAAGGGCTCCCAGAGCAAGAAAAGTACCATCAAGCCTGTGAAGACCACTACGCTCCCCACAGAGGAACCTGAATCTAAGGTGTCACGCCTTGCTACAGAGTACTGCTGGAAGAGCTTCCACGGCCTCTGCAGCTACGTCATCGGCTGGTTCCAAAACTGAGATGCATTTAGGTGGGTAAAGAAAAATCAGGACAACGGGAACATGTACGTTTTTTTTTTCACATATTAAATGCATAAAATCATGTCTTAAGTATATTTCTTTCTCTTGTTTTAGGTTGGAATTACAAACAACACAGCAAAGCCTCCAGACTTTAAACTCTCTGGAATCTGTACAAAACTACCTGGAAATATTTCCCTAATAAGAGAGAGCTGACTCCTAATCTTTCCAAGAAATATTAGACTAAGTGATATGCATTTAGTTTTTAAACATGTAAAAAAAAATCACGAGAGGCAAAGAAAGAACCTTATAATGATGTGTTTCTGTGTGTGAACGATCTAAAAGTTGTACAACATGAAATGTTTCAGCGGCATGTATTCCAAGGAAGAGAATAAATTCAAGAATGGTGACCTCTCATCTCCTGTGTTCCTCTGCTGCATGTTCTTAGACTCCACATCTCAAAGAAGGCTTTGTGTCCGTCACCACGAGCTGTAAAAACATGTCTGCAGCCGGCCACAGGAAGTTGTTAGCTAGGCAGACACATTCATTCAGAGAAGGTGTCTGAGCAGGGCAAAACACTTCTCTGTGAGAGCAAATGAATGAAGCCCAGAAGAGCCGCTTTGCAGGAACAGAAGAGGTCTGTGTGGATGCTTCAGACCTGACAGATGTGGCTGTTGATAAACACATGCACACACAGGCGCCTCTGTGGTATGGTACGGTTACAGCAGTGAAACCATTAGGATATATGCAGGTATGTTTTAATAAATAACAGAAATAAATATCAAAAACAAATTAATCTGAAGTGGTCTTTTAAAGTGATTTTCATTGACAGTTAAAAATTTGGCTGATTTTACCAAAAAAGTTTCTCAAACTTCCACTATGACACATTCTTAGCTAAAACTTGCAGAGCTAGTGAACAAAAGCATGACTTCCTCTAATTTGAGGTTAATTCCATGTTGTTTTGTGTGTAAGATTATATAAAACTGATATCAAGAGTGCAACACTTCATAGATTTCATCATTTCATTTCTCGTTTATTGGCAAAATGGAACAAAGAAAACACATAATACATTCCTGATAGAAATAAATTGGGTGGTTTGTACTTTCTTTTTACAGTATGAGAGAATAATAATTATATTAAAGTAACCCATTCCATATGTTTCTGTTCCAGACCTTAAAGGTTATATTCCTGAACTGAAGGACTTCCAGAGTTACTACTATAGACTAGATTCCTGTGTCTGTAATAAAGCTTTAAAAAGTCGCTTCTGGAACTTATTCAATGCTTTCTAGAATTCACAGACCTTACAGGACACTTTTCCAGGGTTCTACTTTCAGGGCCTAAAACAATCATTTCAGAAGTTGGAGATCATGGTCCAATTATTTTCAGTATTTAAAACATGAACATTATTAAGCATTGTGTATTGTTTTTGGTTCTATATGGTAATGTTATAATCTGAAATGTGCTCTTATTGGCTATAAATGACAAATTATGATAACTGACATACTTATGGCTTAAAAAATAGATGAGGATATAAACAATCTATATAATGTGTCTCACTTATCAAAATGAGTTAACTTTTGAAAAAATATATTATAACTTGTTATTCATTCGAATCCCTGCTGGGTCAGGAAAGCATTGAGCATTAAAACTTTGCAAAGCTGACTTGCTAATCATAATGACTTACTGTGGCCACCACTGAATAAGGAGACAGCCGAAAGAACACAAATAAACATTGGATTTCACCTTTTTCTACATGTTGTTAGGATAAACTCTGGCCAGTAGGTAGCAGCAAAGTGCTGTCCTCCAGTTCTTGTTTGAGCATGCAATAACAGACCTTTTATGATTAACTAATTTATTTAGGAATGACCAGTTCAGGCAAACTTTTATTCACAAGGGTGATCTAGAAAACAAAAAACAGAAATTAAAGGCACTATACATAAAAATACTCATATTGTGAAACTTTTGAGATCACAACATTGATTATGAAATGATTAGTGAAAATTAGGAAAATAAAATAAAAAATATATTCGGCAAGGTAGTAAAATCAATTATATACATTCAGATCTTGACTATTTAAAATGTTTAGCGTTTGTTTAAACTGCTCAGACAACCTAATCTAGCTCATTCTGTAGCTAATACCATGTATGAGAAGAACTACTTGAATACTTTTCCTTCCCAAACTAAGTGTTACCTTGGAAAGAGCATATTTTACTAGGGGGTCGGCAGTAAGATCCTATACATGTTGAGGTTAAAAGTACAGGGAGATATAAAGGAAAAAGGCCAAAGCTATATATATATATATAAATGAAGACATGTCAATAATTTGTTTGTCACAACACCAGTGCAGTCCGTCCAAGCAAAAGTAATCATTGAAATGGTACAACATAAACATGCACATTTGTAACACAAGTCTTCTACAGGGTTTTACCTGATTTCATTTTTTTTACTATTTCAGTACAATCAACCTAACTGCTCCATCCTCATAAAAACCAACTCCAGCATGTAGCGGCTGAGTGAATCTGGTCTGGACTCTATAAAGGAGAGTCATGGTACTAGAGATGCTGTAGAAAGCCAGAATACCTGCTCGGTGATCCAGGTAGACTCCTACTCTGGAGGAAACTGAACTCGACACAAATGTCTTACATCTATTGTGCCAAAATAAACACCCTTCTGTGTTACAGTATAAAGACCAGGATTTGTCATTGTAGCGAAAGTCGCTTTCATTTCCTGCTCTGCTGATACTTTTGTATGCAACTGCCAGATCTACTCTTTTACCTCTCCACTCCACTTCCCAGTAACATCGTCCAGTCAGACTCTCTCTGCTCAGCACCTGAAGCCTATCAGTAAATCTCTCTGGATGATCAAGATAAAACTGCTTTACTGTTGATAAAGTTGCTTTTCTATTTCGCTCAGATAAAAACAGATATCTGTTTGGAGTGTTCAGATCAAAATTAACTGGTTTTGAATATTTTAAGAAGTCAGCTCTGGTCTTCGGTGCTGGTTGTGGTTCTGAGAGCAAAACATCCACCTCATTGAGTGTCAGTGAGATGTTTGTCCATGTGTCACTCAGGATGTCCTGTAGTTTATCTCTGAGCTCCAACACAGCGGCTGTCACATCATCAAAGTAGTTCAGAGGACGAACGTTGATGCTGGGTGGGTGTGTGGACTCATTGCGCGCTGACAGGGAGATGTAGCTCTGCAGAAACTGGTTGTGATCCTCCATTTTAGCGATCTGCTTCAGCTCAGCATCCTTCTTCTTCAGCTCAGCGATTTCCTTCTCCATCTTCTCCTGAAGCTCTTTGACTCGACTCACTTCTGTTTTCTGCTGGGATCTGATCTGCTCTTTCAGATCAACACTTCTCTTCTGGATCAGAACGGTCAGCTCAGTGAAAATCTTCTCACTC
>NW_015150749.1:551268-565647 GCF_000732505.1 Cyprinodon variegatus
TTCCAGTGCAGACATCACAGGCCACATCATCAGGTCCAGCAGAGCATTGATCAGCAGGAGCAGCTTGAAGTCCAATCTTCTTCAGGTCCTCCACTAATTCTGCTAATAGGGTGTTTTTCCTCAAGACAGGTCTCTGCATAAAGGTCTCTCTACATTGAGGACAGCTGTAAGATCCCTTCTGGGCTTCTCCATTCCAGTGGTCTTTAATACAGTTCATGCAGTAGCTGTGTCCACAGGCAGTAGTCACTGGATCCTCCAGTAAGCCCAAACAGATGGAACAAGTGAACTTTTCTGGGTCCAGCTGAACTCCTGTCTGTGCCATTTCAACTCTTGGCGGGAGTAACTTTGAGTTTCGTTTTCACACAAAACAGAACTCTGCTCTAAATGTCACGTGCTGCTGCAGCGAATCAGGCGTGAGATCAGTTAGACCCACCTCTAAATTTTTTGATCTGAAGGAGAGGAAGCAAAGACAATGCAGCAGTAGGGGGAGTTATTTCACTGTTGATCTCAGGAAGTTATATTAAGGTTTTTAAGTTGCTCTTTCAAGCTTTATAAACATCTGTTGTAAAATAATCATGGTCAGATATAGAAAACCATGTTTATTCCGGGTAGATCAGGGCCCTTATTCATAAAGGATCCTATGATGGAAAATATCTCCAAGTAGCACGGTGCAGAATGACTAAAAGAAAGTAGTTAGAAAGCTCTTAAAATGAGATGATTTCCCACAGCATCCAACGGAAGCCACCCAGAGAGCTTCAGGAGTAGAATCAATGGTGCTGCAGAGCACACAGACGAACAGAAGCCAGCAGACCAGGAAGAGCAGAAGTATCTGGAAGGAGAATCCAAAGCCGGTGTTGATAAGGAAGCAGACATCCAGGCCAGAAGATCTGAGATACGAAGAGGTTCCGAAGGAAAATCCAAACCAGGGTCAAGAGACGGATCAAAGGACATTAGCAGGCAGAATACAAAGGAAGTCCGAAGACAGGTCAGGCAAACAGATCAGAACAGGGACAGACAAACTCAGACGTCCAGGAGCAGAAACTTTGTCAGGATAAGGCAATCGGAATAACACACTGCATACGCTAAAGAACTCTCACCTACGGCTCGAATGACCTGGTACCGATGGCTGGGACCAAGCAGTTTAAATAGGAACTGGAAAAGGGGGATCTGATGAGTGATAATGAAATCTGTGCGGAGCTAAGCAGATGGATGAACTAAACCAATAATCCAGTCATCCAGTGCCAAGATCATGTCAGGTTCAGGCGGTGGCTGGCAGTGTAATGGTGTGGAAGATCATTTCTTGGTCCTCTTTGGGTCTTCTGATGGGTACTTCCAGCAGGGTTATGCTCCATGTTATGAAGTGTGAATCATTTTAGACTGGTTTCTTAAACACATCTAGTTCACTGTACTCAAATAACAATACTATCCTGTCAATATGGACTGAAACCCAAGAGGAGCATTTGCAGTGACTCTTGAATCTATGCCCTGAAGGATTAAGGCCGTTGTGTGTATGAACCGTTCCAACCCGGTGCATACAAGGCAAGGAAAGGCAAGTTTATTTGTATAGGACAATTCAGAGTGATTCACATTAATTAGAAAATAAAATATAAAGAAAAATCAAATCAAAATAAAAGAAAATAAAGATAAAAATATGATACAAGAAAACACAATAAAATGCTAACTTAAACTAGTGGTACAGTCAACACAGGGTTTTTAACTTTGACAAAGAACAGATTAAAGATATAATTTAACTCATAAACAAAACATTTCCTTTTCCTCATTTATACAACTTTTCATTTTAATTTATTACATTCAATTATTGCACTCTTTTTTTTATCTTTGACAGTCTCTACCTAGAATGCATTTACCAGGCATTTTATTATATTTATCTGACCTATGCCTTTCCAGTACCGTTAAATAAAATAGATCATATTGCAATTATTTGTGTTTTTACGTAGCATAACATTGAATATTGTTAAGGTTTGCATTACTAGCAATAATTCATTTACCAAAGAACATGAGCACCATCTGGTGGCTGAAAAAATAACTGTTACACTTTATAGTAACCCATATACTTCATGAAATACTACTAAATATACATGTACACAACAAAACTGCAGCAGTAACCGTGTCCTCTCATAAATGTGCTTAGAAGCTTAGAATTGGGCCTTAACAATGTAATAATTTACCACATTTTTACCATGAAGTACAGTTTCTCAAAACAATAGTTTGCAGTTTTGGACTGCATCTGTGCAATTAATTTTAAGACACCTTGTTTGAAAAAAGTACAACAAAAAAAATCCATTGGACTTTGTTTCCAAGTTTGAAGATGTTTTGCTTCCCATCCAGGAAGCTTTTTCAATTCAAAATGTCAGAAATAGCGTTGAATTAAGGCTTTATAGAGTTTGAAATGAATGCCTATTCCTAAGGAGCGGACCTGTTCATTTGGTTCAGTTTGCATGTTTTCTAAGCCAAAACAAGTTTTTGGGCTACAATATAAAGCTTCCGACTCAACAGTAATTCTGACATTTTAAAGTGAAAAAGCTTTTTTGGATAGGAAGCGGAAGTGGATTGTTTGTTAACTTTTTTGGAATGACTATGACATGGATGACTGGCAATCTTCACCAGCAAGACACCTTGTTGTTTAACGCCTTAGATATAACGCGTCATTGCTGCAAGAGAATAATAAACACTTATGAACCAATGTTAGTAATATCCTTTACAACCAAACCAACATCAACAAACATCAAGATGACAAAGAAGCTTCATGGCCTCTGACTAGTGAAGAAATAATCTAACAATGAGCTCTCAGTAATAATAATGGATAGCGATATAATCTAAACAAAAAAAAAAGTACACATTCTAAATATCTGGAACTGAATTCACTCATGTTTGTCTTGTAATGAACTCCACTGAGTCTCCATCCTCGTATAACCCAACTCCAGCATGTAGCGGCTGAGTGAATCTGGTCTGGACTCTGTGGAGGAGAGTCATGGTACTAGAGATGCTGTAGAAAGCCAGAATACCTGCTCGGTGATCCAGGTAGACTCCTACTCTGCAGGAAACTGGACCAGACACTTGAGTTTTTACTCTGTTGTGATACAATGTGTAAATGTGTTTGTCACAAACTAAAGACCAAGATTTGTCGTTGTATCGAAAGTCACTTTCATCTCCTGCTCTGCTGATAGTCCTGTATGAAAAAGCTGTTTCGACTGTTTCTCCTCTCCACTCAACCTCCCAGTAACAACGACCAGTCAGACTCTCTCTGCTCAAGACCTGAAGATTATCAATGAATCTCTCAGGATGATCGTAATAAAATTGTTCTTCTTTCATTAAAGTTGCCTTTCTATTTTCTTTAGATAATAACAAATAACTGTTTGCTGTGTTTGGATCCAGAGTGATTTCTTGTGAATATCTTAGGAAGTCAGCTCTGGTCTTTGGTTCAGGTTCTGACAGTAAAACATCCACCTCATTGAGTGTCAGTGAGAAGTTTGTCCATGTGTCACTCAGGATGTGCTGTAGTTTGTCCCTGAGTTGCGACACAGCGGCTGTGATATCCTGTAGGTAGCTCACTGGATGAACGTTAATGCTGGGTGGGTGTGTGGACTCATTGCGCGCTGACAGGGAGATGTAGCTCTGCAGAAACTGGTTGTGATCCTCCATTTTAGCGATCTGCTTCAGCTCAGCATCCTTCTTCTTCAGCTCAGCGATTTCCTTCTCCAGCTTCTCCTGAAGCTCTTTGACTCGACTCACTTCTGTTTTCTGCTGGGATCTGATCTGCTCTTTCAGATCAACACTTCTCTTCTGGATCAGAACGGTCAGCTCAGTGAAGATCTTTTCACTCTCCTTCACTGTCTTCTCAGCAGAGGCATTGATGGCTTCCACCTCCTGTTGAAGCAACTTCACATCTTTCTCTCTGTCCTGGATTCTCAGCTGGGTCTGCAGTTGACTCATCTCGAGGTCCTTCTGCTTCTTAATTCTTTCTGCTGCAGTTGGGATCGTTTCATGGCCTTTATGGTCATCCATAATGCAGAGATAACAGATACATCGCTGATCAGTACGACAAAAGATTTTCATCACCTCATCATGACGAGAGCAGACGCTTTGCTGCAGCTTCTTGGAGGGCTCCACAAGCTTGTGTTTCTTAAGCTGATTGACATCATGATGAGGTTGAAGGTGATTCGTACAGTAGGAGACCAAACAAACCAGACAGGACTTCACAGCTTTCTTCTTCCTTCCAGTGCAGACATCACAGGCCACATCATCAGGTCCAGCAAAGCATTGATCAGCGGGAGCAACTGGAAGTCCAATCTTCTTCAGGTCCTCCACTAATTCTTCTAATAGGGTGTTTTTCCTCAAGACAGGTCTCTGCATAAAGGTCTCTCTACATTGAGGACAGCTGTAAGTTCCCTTCTGGGCCTCTCCATTCCAGTGGTCTTTAATACAGTTCATGCAGTAGCTGTGTCTACAGGCAGTAGTCACTGGATCATCCAGTAAGTCCAAACAGATGGAACAAGAGAACTTTCCATGGTCCAGCTGAACTCCTGTCTGTTCAAACTTTCCCCTTAACAAAAAAGACTTTTTCATTGTGGATGAAACAGCACTCTAGTCTTCTGCTGCTGTGAATGAGGTGTATGAGCTTTTAGACATACCTTTAAACCCTTAGATCTGAATCTAAGCATTCAAAGTCATGTGTTGCCAAAGTAGAGCAATGGGCGGAGATCTTAAAAGAACCAGCTAAGATATGTTGTTTATCAACAACTAAACCGGTATGGTAGCCTCCCTGACAGTCACAAATATTTAAAAAATGCACCCAATCAAGGTGAAATCTGGTCAAGGAAATATGTTCATGTCTTTTATCGAATCATCATACTGTATGGACAGACAGTAGAACACAACCATGTAGAGCCAAGATCATAATTTTGCCTAATGTAAAGATGTAATACACTTGTTAAAAAACTAAATGTTGTATTCTTGTCTCCCAGCATATGCTTCTCAGACAGAGACATAATGAAACCCCAAACAGTTGTTACAGAAATAACTCAAGCTCATACATACTAAGAAANTAACAGATACATCGCTGATCAGTACGACAAAAGATTTTCATCACCTCATCATGACGAGAGCAGATGTTTTCCTGCAGCTTCTTGGAGGGCTCCACAAGCTTGTGTTTCTTAAGCTGATTGACATCATGATGAGGTTGAAGGTGATTCGTACAGTAGGAGACCAAACAAACCAGACAGGACTTCACAGCTTTCTTCTTCCTTCCAGTGCAGACATCACAGGCCACATCATCAGGTCCAGCAAAGCATTGATCAGCGGGAGCAACTGGAAGTCCAATCTTCTTCAGGTCCTCCACTAATTCTTCTAATAGGGTGTTTTTCCTCAATACAGGTCTCTGCATAAAGGTCTCTCTACATTGAGGACAGCTGTAAGTTCCCTTCTGGGCCTCTCCATTCCAGTGGTCTTTAATACAGTTCATGCAGTAGCTGTGTCTACAGGCAGTAGTCACTGGATCATCCAGTAAGTCCAAACAGATGGAACAAGAGAACTTTCCATGGTCCAGCTGAACTCCTGTCTGTTCAAACTTTCCCCTTAACAAAAAAGACTTTTTCATTGTGGATGAAACAGCACTCTAGTCTTCTGCTGCTGTGAATGAGGTGTATGAGCTTTTAGACATACCTTTAAACCCTTAGATCTGAATCTAAGCATTCAAAGTCATGTGTTGCCAAAGTAGAGCAATGGGCGGAGATCTTAAAAGAACCAGCTAAGATATGTTGTTTATCAACAACTAAACCGGTATGGTAGCCTCCCTGACAGTCACAAATATTTAAAAAATGCACCCAATCAAGGTGAAATCTGGTCAAGGAAATATGTTCATGTCTTTTATCGAATCATCATACTGTATGGACAGACAGTAGAACACAACCATGTAGAGCCAAGATCATAATTTTGCCTAATGTAAGGATGTACGTAATACACTTGTTAAAAACTAAATGTTGTATTCTTGTCTCCCAGCATATGCTTCTCAGACAGAGACATAATGAAACCCCAAACAGTTGTTACAGAAATAACTCAAGCTCATACATACTAAGAAACTTAAAGTATGCTTAACAGAATTGTCAGTAAAGATCACAGCCAAATAACAAGGAAAAGGAAAAAAGAAAAAAAAGGAAAAAGTATAAAACTAACACAAACAGGAAAACAAAAAGACTAAATATCCGGAGACCCACAAAAGGACCAAGTCCAAACCAAAAATGTATTCAAGCAGGGCTGGTGAAGGGGGCCTGAGAAGTGGGGCATGATTAAAAAATCAGGACAACCAAAATATGGCGGGTTTAGGCAGCTTCTGAGGGAAGGCTAGAAAAAAGGAAAAACTCAGAGTTTAGTTGGGCATTGTCAGTCTTGGTTCTGTAATGTTTTCTTTTCAATTTTCAGTTTTACTTTGTTCCATGTTTTAGTGGTTTAATTCTTATTTTGTTGTGTTCTCTGGTTATTTTTCAGGTTCCTATTTGTTGCCCTCTGCTGCCCCTTTGTGTTCTCCTTTTTCCCTAGCTCCCTTCCTGTCTGCTCTGTTCACACCTGCTCCCAATCTGCTGATTAGTCCTCTCTTTGTTTAGTCTCCCATAAATACTCTCCTTATGCAGTTCCTCAGGGCTGGTTCCTTGCCTAACTTCCTCCAACTCCGTCTCACTCCGTCTCCATGGTTTCTGGTTTGTTTTTGTCAATCAGTCAGCATTTTATTCAAAGAGGAGAGAAACGATAGATCATAACACACAGCTCGAAGCTCTCTCTTGCTCTGACTAGACAAAGTTTTGCTCACTAACTTAAAGCCTGCAGAAAAAACTGTGAAAGTCTCCAATAGAGGTAAAACAACAAGTTACAGACAGTTGAGTAAAATAGTAAAATGTTATGAATAAAACCCTGAGGAGTCTGGCTTGTTATGGAAACCATTACTTTGTGTCCTAAACAATCTCTAATAAATCAACTAACATTTTCATAAAGTAAATAAATGTAAAATCAGCACTTGTAAATAGATATATGTAAGGGAAATTAATAGGAAATAAAAATTTCCCACCACAAGTTCATACAATATCTGTGTCCACAGGCAGTACAGCATAAACTTTCTTCGGTCTAGCTGAGCTCCCGTGTGGTATTTCTCCTCTCGCCTGTCAAAACATTTTTGAGTTTTACTTCAACACAAGCGGAAATGAACTACTCCTAAATATGACACAATGCTGCATGGAATAAGGAGTGTCAGCTGCTAGTCCCGCCTTTTAAATGTTTATATCAGAAGCACAGGATTCAAAATGTGTTGACAAGGCCCAGCAGGAGGAGTTACGTAGAATAGCTGGAGGCTTTTAGCAGCATTTTCTGCTAACAGTCAAGCTCCAAAGTAACAAATAGAGTAGTTTTCAATGTCACTCCCTTATAGGATACTTCTAATTTTTGCAATTGTATTGAAGTGAAAGAAAACAATTCTCAAAAACGATTTAATATGGGATTTAAATGACAACTCTCAATCAAAAATAATACCAATGGTGTTTACATTGTTATCTGAGACAATTTTAATGCAATCCAGATGAAGGAACTGACCGATCCACTTTTTTTTTTTATTCGCTGGTCCAAAAACTTAAGCTGCTGCCCCCGCGACCCGAACCCGGATAAGTGGAGGAAGATGGATGGATGGATGGATGGTCCAAAAACATAAACTTCTGTCTAGTCTGTGTTCAGAAAATATGAAGTCATCCACATTTAGGTGCCGTAATGCATTGGTTTAATTTCATTAGAAACAATGGAAATTAATCCCATGCTGCCTATTAATTCTACCAGTTGGGAGCATATAATTGTCCCTAGCACTGATCCCTGTGGTACTCCACAGGTAACCCTGGAGCATGAAGAAGATTTGTCATTAACGTGAACAAACTGAAATCTGTCAAATAAATAAGATTTAAACAAGCCTAGAGTTATTCTGTTAAAGAACATTCAAAACGTTCTAAAAGAACATCATGATCGACTAAATCAAATGCAGAACGGAGATCTAACAAGTACAGATAAAAGTCTATTGAGAATATCATTAGTGACTTTACGATAGAGACTACCTGACTTAAACTCTTCAAAAAGGTAATTACCAGTAAGTGCTCACACATTAAATTAGCAACTACTTTTAAATAATTCCATACAAGAAAGCAGGGTTGGATATAGCTCTATGATACATGAAGTAATTTGGTTCAAGAGAAGCTCTCTTTGGTTTAATTATGGCTACCCTAAAAGCCTGTGGTACATATTCCTGTAGGGATAGAATTATCATTTTGTCGTGATCTTGGCACTGATGGCTTGCTTAATTGCTCATTCCATTCGCATGTCTAACTCTGGCTGGTTGGTCATTACCACTCAACTGATCCACCTACTCCTGCCTCAATTTTTGGTCTTGTTCTCATTTTTGCATCTTGTTCTCATTCTCGGGGGCCAGTGGAGAGAGGGATTTTAGCGTAACAAAGTGTTTCTGATTTCTTGATCCTGACCTGTTCTGCCTCTCATTCACTGAGTATGCCTGTTCCCATCTGATCTCAGTGGAGTGTTTTTTAGTGTACTATAGTGTTTCTGATGACCTGATCCTGACCTGTTCTGCCTCTCATCCACTGAGCATGCCTGTACCCATCTGATCTCAGTGGAGTGTTTTTTAGTGTACTATAGTGTTTCTGATTACCTGATCCTGACATGTTCTGCCTCTAATCCACTGAGAGTGCCTGTTAACTTCTCATCTCAGTGAAGAGGGTGGTTTTAAGCGTACCATAGTCTTTCTGATTTCTTGATCCTGATATGCTCTGCCTCTCATCCACTGAGAGTGCCTGTTAACACCTCATCTCAGTGGAGAGAGTGGTTTTTAGCGTACCATAGTATTTCTGATTACCTGATCCTGACCTGTTCTGCCTCTCTACCACTGTTCCCATCTGAACAGTTTGCCAGAACTTTTTTTGGAATCCTGGACCTCTGAGCCTTCCTGTTCTGATCTGTTTCCAGATTCCTGTGTGTTCACCGGAGCTGCAACACCCGGGTAACACTGAGCGGCGCCCAGCGCATCTTGTTGGCAGCCCACTGGCTGGATCCATCCTGATTCTCTGGCAGTGAACTGAACTGTTAAACCAGATTTACGTGGTCACTAACCTGTGATTCATTTTTCAAAGTTTCCAGTGATAGACGTCCAAATGGTAAATGGCATGTACTTATATAGCGCCTTTATTCAAGTTAGGAGACTTGACCAAAGCACTTTACACTACATTCATTCACCCATTCACACACACACTCACACAGTGATGGTGGCAAGCTACATTGTAGCCACAGCTGCCCTGGGGCTCACTGACAGAAGCCGGGCTGCCGTACACTGGGCCACCGGGCCCTCTGACCACCATCAGTAGACAATGCAAGTGAAGTGTCTTGCCCAAGGACACAACGACACTGAAAGTCGGAGAACCGTCAACCCTTCGATTTCAGGGCAAACTCCTACATCCAACGCCACTGTCGCCCCGTCCAAGCCACAGATACAGTTCCATTTCTTAAATAAAGGTTTTGTATTATCCCACTGTTTGTCTTGCCTTGAATACTGAGTCCTTCTGTCCTGTGTCATGATAAATTTTTAAGATCGAGAAAAGAGAAAATACTTTCTTAAATAAGATATCACCCCGCAAAAAAAAAGAGAAAAAAAACACGAGTTCTTGAATTAAATAACTGTGGTATTTGTGGTATTTCAAGGAGACATTTATTTAATCAATGAAATGTGTATTAATGATTTATAATAGTATTTATTTACCTAACTTTGAATAAAAAGTCTCTCAGTAACAGATGGCCCAAAAGCATCAGCATCCGTTCGCGCGTCATTCCATGAAATAAGAGAAGGTTGAGTATAGTATATAACATGAGCCACGCCATTAGAGGAAACAGTAAAAAGCTGATTCTGCGTTCTGTTTTCTTTTTTGTTAAAAGTTACTGAAGTAAACGTAAATACTAACCACGCACCTCTGTATACGTTGGATTGTGGGCGTGCTGGCTCCGCATGAAAACCATGCAATGCACCACAGAGAGCCACAACACGCAGGTTTGTGCAGAGTGACACTCATCATTCTGGTAAGATCTACATCATTTGTGTAATTCCTTTGTGTCTGGTTGGACATTCTCTAAAAAAAATATTAGTTCCTGTTTAATTTGTGAATTTATGATCAGCGCAGCTTGAATGTTGTTGATGCGTAAAAGCGAAATAATTTTATTGAATATAGTTTTGTTTGGAAATTACGTTTTCCATTACATTAGACACCAGTGCAGAATTTTTTATTATTCTTTTTTTGGATGAACCTAGTCAAATACCCCATACTACTTTTATCTCTCTATCAAATACTTTGTTTTTGGTCTTGTAAGTGGTGATTCATCATCCTGTCCTTAATTTTTCAGGTGGATATTTCCTGCCAAAAGTGGTGATGTTTCTGCTGAGGTGTTTCTCTTTGTGGATGTTTCTGCTTCTTCTGGAGCACCGACTCCATCGGGTTTCTGGTGCTAAGCCGCCCGGCATCGGCGGTGGGAAATTCTCCACCAGAGACGGGATGCGCTGCACGTGGAGCGCGAGCGACACCGGGGACGCGGTAAATGTGCGGGTGGACTGTGAAACGTCAGGGGCACAGAGGAATGGCGGGGTCACCGAAACCAGCTGCGAGTACTTCGGCAAACCTCGGAGCTGTCCGGGATACAACTCCGACCCGAAAGCCTTCTGGAAACAAGTGGCGCGCGCGTTCAAGAGGCTGCAGGGCAAAGTGTGTATTGACGGGAGCGCGCTGGTAAAAACCGGGATGTGTAAGCGCGCGCCCAGACAAGCGCACCTCAGGCTGAATCCAGACAGCGTGAAAATAGGCAGGACTGCCGCCACCACGCCGCCGCCGCTCCAATCCAGCACAGCTGCGTGCCTTAAGGGCGCAGGGCACCGGAGAAGAGCGGAGGATTACTGCGGCAGCTCCTGGGCCAGCGTTTGCGCTTTCTTCATGTCCATTGTGCAGAGTGAAGACTGTTGAGTCAGGTCTATTACGTTTCACAGCACTTTGAGAAATTTACCATAACTCTCTAATTTAGAGTCTAGTTTACTTAGATTTTATATAATAGACATCAACACAAGAGTATTGGTGTGTATTCTTCTATCTTCCTGTGGTATTCCATATAGATAGGGTCACATCTGCAATAAGAACA
Source organism: Cyprinodon variegatus (assembly GCF_000732505.1). Lineage (NCBI taxonomy): Eukaryota > Metazoa > Chordata > Actinopteri > Cyprinodontiformes > Cyprinodontidae > Cyprinodon > Cyprinodon variegatus. The sequence continues at coordinate 562,498 of NW_015150749.1, forward strand.
AATTCATTTTTGCCCACTCTGATTTATATCATATATCAAGCTCTTTCAAATTGGATGGAGAGTGTGTGATCTTATATTATTCAAGTCTTGTCACATTATTCCCAGTTGGCTTTATGTCTGTATACTGTGACTAAATCACTAAAAACAGGCTGATCAATTAGGAGACTTCAGAAGGTATTGGATACTACCAAGAGGTCTGAGTTTAAAAGGGGCTGTTTACTTAAAAGTATGTCTTTTTAGACTTTTTTTTAAACCATGTATAATTTTCCATCTATAATTCTGCCATGTGTTTGTCATGAATTCCACATTGGTTTTGGTTGTAACATGACAAGATTTGGAAAAAGTTAAAAGACATGAATTACCTAGCAAATGAAACCCTTTATATTTAGTGCTAAATATTGTCAGCCTTCATGTTGTTTTAACTGGTGTTTTTTTGATATACTATTTAAATCTTATTTTTCTAAACTACGTTTGGTTTAAAATCCTCCAGCTTGTTTTCTCAAGACCTAAGAAACATTTATATTGACCTTTTTTCTCCAACAACTCTATGTTTGTATTTTTTTTTTCTTTTCATGCTGTTGCAGCAATAGCTTTGGAATTAAACAATAGGTACATGGACTGGTCGGGGAAACGTAAGAGTAGATATAGCTCTAGAAAATCTGCTAAGTATTTAAGGAATGTTTACATCTAAAAGAAATATGTTTGAAAATAAAAATCCACTTTTTTAATCGTTATCCTTCTACCTCTATTTATTTGTCATTTGTCAGCTTGTTTGGTTTTACTAAATAAAATAGAATTTAATGGGTTTTTTTTGTTGTGATAGTTACTTGTGAATATTTCTAGAATCTTTAAAGTGCATAAACAGGGTCCTTGGAAGAGCACTAATAATTTGTCAGAACATTTTCATAATCCAACACAGGAGTACCTCACCTCTTACAGGAGCAGCTTCTTTGTTTGCAACAAAAGCAACCAAGGTGCACAGTCTGAGTGAAAGCAGTTAGTGTTGATGAAATGTTTTCCCTGAACAAGTGCAGCCGCCAGATGTGGATATTAAATCTTTCCTGTCTGCTCTTGACCCACGTCACCTCTGACCTGCCTTAGCAGGAGGTTTTCCGGCTCCCCTGTGGGTTTGACAGAGAGGGTGTTTGAAGACAGACTATCACCTAACCATCTCATTCCAGCACCTGCACATAGTCAGGGAGGAAGTAATTAAAGGTCAGGGGTCAATGAACAAAAGGAAACGCAGCAATCTAGCAAATGTTTTCTGTTTACTTGTAGATAATTTAGTCTTTTGTGGGTTTTTATTTTTAAACTAAAAGAAGAATAATCAGCATCTCAGATAAGAAATAACTTCCCACTTGTTTTTATACAGTATAAGGTTAGTTTTTTAACAGGATTATACAGGGTTATTGCACAGGGTGTTTACATTGGTATTTATATAAATGGACATATATATATATATATATATATATATATATATATATATATATATATATATATAGTTATAGTTATTGCACAGGGTGTTAAATAGCTATTGCATACATTTCACAAGTTTTTGCCGTTGTAGTGTTGCATTACAACGTCATTTTCTGCAGTTTCTGCCAAGGACAATCAATCCTGAGTTTTATTTCTTACCTAAGTTAAAGTTACTGCATTTCATAAGGACTGTAACTGCAGAGGCTGCCCTAGTGGTGGTTAGAGAGAGGAGCATTTGCTTTCAGAGCGACCGCAAAGGTTGCTGGTTTGTAGCTCAGACTGTTTCTGTCCCTGGAACAAAAAAACATTACCGGTATGTAGATGACTCTGAGGGATAACATGCACTAAATAATAAGTTTAATTTTGATTTATGTTTCACATAAATTGGGATAGATCTGGATTCCAAGTTACAGTAACATCAAATTTAAGGTTTGGAAAACTCAGAAGCAAAACCTAAATGGTTGAGTTGAAGTCCTAAACTAAAGAAAAAAAAATCCTAAAGTTTCACATTTTTTAGTGATAAAAGAGTGAAGATAAAGACTTTAAAAACATCTAAGTGATCTCCAAGTCATACACATGAACAGATTTAAACCTTCCAGCAAATACAAGGCCCAGCCATCCTCCTTTAGAGAACATTAATTATTAAGTTAATCATTAACCTTGTTTTCGAGCATTTTTCTATAATATTTTTATAAGTTTGTGTGCCATACATAAAAACATGTTATGTGTTTTTAACAAGCCTTAGGTGACAAAGCTATTAAATATTTAAAAGTGCAAACACTTTGGTGGATATCTTTGAGCCCACCTTCATGCATGAATAGTTGATATTTCAGAATTTGATATAAATGCGCATAATTTGAAAATCCTGGATATCTTCTGATTAAAACAAATAACTTTGGTGATTAGTTCAAATACCACAGACTGCCACTCTGCAAGCTGCCCGCTGCTCCCCAATGGATTGGTTAAAAGACAAATTTCATTGTAATGCATTTGCAATGGTGAATAAAGTTGGTTATTCTGGAGTTAAGGATCTAGGAGCACTCCAAGCTTTATAATCCTTTTCCCAGATATTCTGAATACCAGTTAAGACAGTAATATGTTTTGCCAGAATATCTAAGTGATTCTCCCACAGATTTATCGTAGCATACAGAATGTAAGTCCTGTCAGAACAGATCTTTTCAAAAGCTCTCAAACTTTTGCAGTGTCTTAAAAGGGAGGGAAAAAAAGCCTGAAGGGAACCCATTATGGTATATAATTATCATAATCCCAAATGAGTCATGTTAAGGTATGTTACTTGATTCATCTTTCAGGTCTTATCTTGTTTCCTTGATTTAAATAGGCAGATGGTGCCAAATGGTGTCAGCCTCCTGTAGAAATCTTTGTAAAAAGAAAGATAATTTCTGGGGTTTGTTTTGTGAACAAAAACCTGTAATGTTGTTGTCACCCTGTGAAAGACTATAAGAAAACTGTGTCAACAAGGGCCTCCCTGACAGATCATCAACCATTGAATCTTTCTAAGAGTTCAAACACAAACATTTAAAAGTGTTTGCTAAAATAATTGATGGCATACTACTAAACTTATTAACCTGTTGTCTGTCTGTCTGTCTGTCTGTCTGTCTGTCTGTCTGTCTGTCTGTCTGTCTGTCTGTCTGTCTGTCTGTCTGTCTGTCTGTC
>NW_015150749.1:565683-599388 GCF_000732505.1 Cyprinodon variegatus
ATCTATCTATCTATCTATCTATCTATCTATCTATCTATCTATCTATCTATCTATCTATCTATCATGCCTTCAGTTTTGGTTATCAGGCCATTTCCAAATGTTAATCGTGCTACAAAGAAGATTATTATTCACAAATAGTGAAAAACAGAAAAACAAAATGGACTTTCCTGCAAATTCACAACAAAACAAAGATTAATTATGCTGCTATAGGCTTAGACTTTTATCATTTTGCTTAATTCTATAACTATTCTCCCATTCTGCAGTATTTTATAGTTCAGTCTCTAACATTATGCTCTCTCTGCTTTTTCTAATAGTAGCTTCATCTGGTCTGTTCCTGTCTGGCTGTGACATCATCCTGGAAAGAAATATCAGTTGTGCTGCTGCCATCAATGCTTTGTTTACAGATGTTGGAGCTTGGCCTGTTTTTCAGTGTAGTCCTGTTACTGTGACTAACTGTATGTGCTCTCTTTTTTCTCTGACATGGCAGCTGGCCTGGAGCTCCTCTGCCTGGTTGTGTCTTTTTCTGGACTGGGCTGCCTGTGGAGGTATTTAACAGTTATCTTTTGTATCTCTGCTTCATTCTGCATGTCTGCTTCTGTGTCCTTAAACCCCAGTCGGCCTCAACAGACGGCCGCTCACACTGAGCCTAGTCCTTCTAAAGGTTCCCTCCGAATTTTCCTGTCCACTGTTACTACATGCATGCTTGGTGTGAGGGATTGCTGAAGAGTCAATACAATCAGCTGGTTTTCCTTAGATGGAAAACTGAACCAATCTGACTGCATGATCTGGTTGTATTGTCTCTGTAAAGTGCCTAGAGATGATGTGTTGTGAATTGGTGCTATATGAATAAACTGAATTGTATTCAGGACTCTACAGTCCTCCAATAGCTTGTTAAAGTTTATCACAGTAAGAGGAATACTGAACAGGCTTGTTTGAAAGGGTTTCTATAAGAGAGACTTTTCTCTCAAAAAGAATTGTTTCATCATCATGTAAAGATTTGCATATTTGGGGGAAAAAAATGCTCACCAACCAAGCAGATTATATATAACGAGGAACTGATGGCTTGATATTCTCATTCATGATGTTTTTGGTAAAGAGCATAATTAATGATTCCATTAGTTTTGGAAATTATCCCGTTCCTCAAGCTACCCAATGTGCTCATATTATCACCTCTTCATTGAACGCTTGGAATGACGTTCTTTTTCTGGATGCTTTATTCCAGATGTAATGGGTTACTCGTTCACTTCTAAGCGCCTCTTTTCTCTCATCGACAGAAAGAATATTTTACTCTGAAAATCTTTCATTTTGTTTGCAGTCATCTTAGCCGTGAAACAAGCTCCTAGATGTCATGTTTCCCCACTCTCTGTTTTTTTACTTATGAACACTAAGAATGGGGCTTTAATGAAGGGAAGTAATTACTTTTTCATATCAAGCTTGGTTGATTTGGATAGCTTTTAAATCTCTTAAGATAAAAACATAAAATGAAGGAAAAGTATAAGGTGTTTAATACAGAAAGGAAATACAGACAGATCTACAGAAAGATCCTATGTTAGGACAGCTGTAATGCAACAATATGTCTGTGCTGGTAAAAGAAAGGCATTTAAGTGTAAATTTGTGGTTTTTGCTTTTCAATGCATCAGACTCTGGGATGTAGTAGACTGGGTGTGGAGGGGCTGAAAGAAAGACCCATCAAAACAAAACAGAGCTCAACATTAATCTGACCTACAAAGCTGCATGAATGAATCTCCACCAGCAGCAAAGTCTCATGCATCCACCAACGTGCAATGTGGGAGGAGCTAGGGGTGTTTTCTTCCTGTGGCCTGAGGTGGTCCCACCTTACAACCTGTGGCTCAGACGAGCTCATTGGCTATTTGTCTCTATGGAAACAATCAGGAGCACAATATAAAATATGAGCAAAGAGTGTTGGAAAGGCAACAAAATCCAAAGACAGACAGAGAGGAACAAAGAGACAAAATGGGAAGAATATATCTTAGGTCCTGTATTTAAAGCTTAAGCAGTCAGGATTATCTGCTTTTCTTTAGCACTAGAGAAAGCAAAGAATCAAAAGGGGAAAACACAGAAAAAAGGTAAATCGGATGTAATGCTATGCAAGAGCCTCAAATTCTCTTTAACTTCAAATAAAGTCCTGTTAAATTCTTGTCTTTGATATTTCTTTTTACATTTAATACAATAAAACAGAAAAAAAAAATATGTTCTTATGACAGCAGCAACTAACAACACCCTAAAAACCCTGTTTAAAACTGGTCCTTCATAAGTTTTCAAGTTTTAAGATATGTTTCAATAAGAATGATTCTTGCCTTTGAAATTTGAGCCTGTTTTGTCTGACAACAATTAATTTCTGTGGATTTAGAAAACCAAAAAGAATGCAAAAATATCTAAATATTATCACTCATTAAAATTCAAAAGAAGGTTTACCTCTGATGAAATCAATTAAAAAGATATTAGGTTTTGGAGTAAAGTTTAAAATTGTTTAAAAGTCATATTGTTATTGAGTGATTTTCCTTTTTTTCCACCTTTCTTCATGCATGTTTTTTATGTCTCTAAATTGTATGCGTGTTCTACATGTGTTTTTGATGTTGCTGCTTCCTCTGCTACACGTTTTATCTTTTGGGGGAAAATGATTGATTGATTTAATTATTTATCAACTGAATGACTGAAAATGAAAATGTTTTATTTTAAAATAAAAGCATTCATTGTCATCTTAACCCCTGGGAGGAAATTAACAAAAATTGTATGTATCCCATATACAAGGGGTGAGTTAAGGTTCAGTCATCTGATCAGAATGTCTGATGATGGTTTTCTGGACCAAAATTTCCATCTAGCCTATGAAGAATAAGTAATGTCCTCAATAGTTTCCAAAGCCAAGGTGACAATTGAAGAGGAAATCCTTAAAACATCCAATACCAGCTTCAAAAGCTGAAAAAAAGCAATATGCCATTTTTACAACCACTATAGTGAGAAAACTAAAGTAAAATACAACCATTTGTTTTGAAGCACTGATTTTAAGACATTTGTCCTAAAAAGTGCAAAGAGCACCACAGCCCCATGCAGAGGAACTGCATTTTTACCCAAATAGCTCTCTCTCTCCCCCTCTTGGTCAATAACAGTATTAAATATCTTCCACAAGTGTGGCTAATATGAAAAAGAATCAATAAACTCAGTTGAGCTTCATCAAGTGAAACATTTAATGTTGCAGAAATTGTTCTGACATACAAAGTGCAAAGAAAACAACTGTCATCTGGTCCTTCGGCGTAATAAATGAATCATATTAGTAGAAAAAGCTGCAATAATGTGAACAAAATGTTAGCTACCATTCAAAAACAATATTTGGATTAAAAAGACCTGATGGATATACAAACAAAAAGAACAGGATTTTAAATGATGAGGCACTTCAGGTGAGTTAATAACCGAAGAAATTATGCATCATCTCCACCACAGAGCATCAGTAAAGCCTTCCTGTAGTCACCGCTCGTATCTCCCTGTATCAAACACAAACAGCAATCATTGCAGACATTATTGTACGTCCAACATGCTTTTGTGCAGCAGGGCTTTATTTCTCGGTTTATGTACCTTGATCATTGAGTGCAAAGAACAAGCAAACATCTTCCTGAACTCGGCCCGGATGTCCAACATGTCGACTTCACTGCGAGTCACCATCACTCTAATTAGAGTGTTATCGTCAGTGCCTGCACCCTGAAACAAACATTATAAGGTTAGGGCTTTAGATGATTCTTTGCATTATTGTTGAACCTGGCATTTAGATACTGCAGCATAGCTCTTATCTGTTTTTTTTTGCTACGGGAGACCCTGAGGATAAACAATATAAAGAAACAATCTCAGTATGTAAAACCCATACTGAACACTGCTAACCCCTCATGCAGCTCTCTACTCTTCTCTGTCAACATACCTTTTGTCTGCACTCTGTCAGTGAGGATCTTGGTTACTAGAATTTTTACATGGACACTAGGGATGGTGAAAGTTCATCCAGCAAACCACATATTACTGTAGAACGCAATGTATGCATGCATGGCAGCTGAAATGCTAAAGCCCACTAGACATTTCATCCTTATCCAACATTTGAGAATTTCAGTATTGTGCACATAAATACTGTAATGCTACTGAGATTAAGGATACCAGATCTTCACTCTCAATAAATCAGTAATGAGGGTCATTTGAATTCACTGCACTGGTTTTTATGGTTATTTGTGAGTCAAACAAGTCCAGAGCTGCCACACACAACCTTTTAGATGCACTTCTTCGAACCTATTTGAGTAAAATTGTTTTCTTGTCACCGGGCCTCTGCAGAGCTGAATAGCTTGCTAAGGAGGGAAGTTTGATAGGGGTACGCTTGAGAAGAGCTGCATCTAAGCAAAGCCAGACTGAAGGTATAGAGGACCGGATATAGGCACCAACGGTGGAGATTCATCCAAGACATCACAATCCTACCTGCTTTAAAAGATAATTGAAGGTCTCAAAAACTGAGAGATGGCAGGTGAAAATCAGGGCAGCATAGGAAGAACTAATATCCATACTCACAAACATAAGCTAAAAGCATTTAGCTAGGCCAATAAACCAAAAACAGTTTTCCTTTTTTAACTGCAGAAAGCTGGGGAACCTAGTGAGAACCCATGCTTGCAGATGTAAACCATGCAACCTCCACCAAAAAATGCCAAGGCAGGGATTCAAACCATGGACCTAATTGATACAAGGTAAAGCTCACAATAACTTGGCCATTCTACACCTGAATAACAAATATATGTTAATATAGACTTAAATAAATTAAGAAATAAATATGAATAAAAAAATATATTGTTAAAAAAAAAAAAAAAAAAAAAAACTGTATCCAGATGCTGCAAATTTGTGTTGCCTTACCTTCATAGCATAGTAAAGAGTCTCAGCAAAATAGGCTGGAACACTTCTGGCACACTTCACTTTAAAGGAAAATTAAATCAGACAGTCATTGGAAAAGAGAGGATATAGAAATACAGTGGGTAAGAAATGTGCGTTTTCTTACCTACTGCTAATAGCAGGTCCCTCAAGCCTCCAGATGTTTCCCTCTGAATGCTCTCCTCCATCTCATATCCAGACAGTTTCATGTAGGCATCGAACACTGAAATAAAGCTCAACGTTTCAAAAAAACTGAAAAGGGTCAACAAAGGTTGACTAAAAACAACTTTTATTTCATTCTTTTTTTTTATGCAAGTTTCCCAAAGAAATTAAAAACAGTTGGTCCACAAAGTCATCCAACTATGTTCTGTTCACTATGTCCTCCATCCATGGGAAAAACATACCTTTCCTCAGGTGTTGTGCGCTTCGATTTCCCAGAATGGTGACAAATGATTGTTCATCGGTTCCAAACTTCTCCTCTCCTGCTTTAAACAGAGCCTGCAAGATGAAAAAACAAAAGATCTCATGTATTCCATATATTTAGTCTTTTTTAAAGCTTCTACTATACACAATATACACAAACATCTTTCAATCTAAAGCTTGTGAATTTCATTCAAGCTTCTGTCTATATTCATCCTGTTGATCAAACCTAACTGGCTCTAGACTGCCTCCTACTGGTACATGTTTTCTTTGCAGTCATATGACCACATTTCCTTGCATTTAACCGTGAGGAAAATGCGGCGAGGTTTGGTTATGCACAACTGTGGCTCTATGGGTACAGTTGTAGTCCAGTTACTATTCAAAAAGGTTTGTTTTCTCAAAGAGGGTAAAAAAAAGGCACAATGTAAGCTAAAAACCGAGGCATGAATGGAAGAGTTTTTAAACCTCCCAATAAAGGATCTAAATGAGCAGCAGTTGTTGGGAGTTTATTTTGGTGGTTCCCCCGATTATTTCTGTTCAGCCATGAAGGCAATCACTGTTCATAAGTTGCTCTTTTAACCTAATCCACATTTATACCAACATAAAATTGAACTTGGACAGAGGAAATGTTGATGTTCACCTGTTTGAGTTAATTTTCAAAAATGTGGTCTTTTCCTGTTTTTGCTAGCTTTGTCACACCTATTTTTGTTGTTTTAATTTGATTTTTAATAATAAATACAGATAAAATGAACAATGACACCATATAATTACACCTCTCAGTAAAGACTTATTACCAATAATCAGTAATAATAAAGTTAATATATATAATGAATCATTATTATAGTATCACACAAAGAGAGTAAATAGACTAGTATTTTTTTTTGTCAGAAAGGATTATGTTAAAAGCATACATTCAAAAAAAAACATTGCACACATGTTATTTTTTTAACCTAGCTTCAAGAGGCAGGATGTTCCGTTTCCCTCATATTAACAACTGTTCTCTATCTGTTAAATCTTTAATTTGTTTGGAGGCATCATATTATATCTATGGATTGCTCTTATGTCACAGTAAGGAGAAAGACAGAGGGAGCTAGAAATATGAAACAGTCACTGCATATTGTTTCTAAGAAACACTGCAATCCAGCACTGAGTTATATTCCTTTAGGAACGTTTTTCAAAGTACTTTAGAGTAGGTTATACTACCATTAAAGATAAACCTAAAAAAAAGGAAAAGAAAAAAGGACATACCTGAGCATCACTCTCGATGTTTCCCTCCTGGATCCCCGTCTGACGGCTTGCCTGGTGAGAGATTAAAGAAAATACAGTTTAAAAGAGAAGAGGAGAAAAACAAAAAAAAAGAAAAGAGGAAATGCTCAGACTGACCTGAAGTAGAATAACTAAGAGTCTCTTGAAGTGACCTGAAGTGTCCCCACATACATCCTCCTCCAAGTCATCGTCGTACTCTTAGGTAAACAGAAACAAAACCACTGTCAAACCCTTTTCCTTTTTCTTATAATTTGGGTCAAAACAACCCAAGAGTCACTTTCATTAAGCAAAGAGCCCCTTTGATCCTAAACACGGTGTCCTTATGAAGCCAACAGCTATCCAGAATAGGATGTTCTTACATATGTTCAATAAGCACAATTATAAAGCTAGAAACAGCTACTTTTAAAACACCCATAACATTATGGCCACTTGCTCAATTCATTATGGTGGTATCAGGAATAACAATATTTTATGATAATATCATAACAATAGAGGTAATTATATTTAAAAAAATAAAATAAAATTGTGGGTTTTTTGGTAAATGTATGGCTGTGACTGCAGACAGTCATCTCAGCCCCACAGTCACACCCACAGCTCTACATAAAGACAACCATCTCAAATAGTCTTCCTGATGCACACAGTAGCTCAGATTTGGTACATGTTTAATGCTTTACTGTCTGAAACTAATAGTGGACAAAACAAGTAAAAGTTATTTGGACGGTTCAGCTACACTAATTATTTATCGTTGTGACAATAATTCAAACTTCTTCTCGTGAAGAGAATGTAACAAGATAATGAAAATACACTTAATGCCCCCCCCCATAGGCATTAATAGTATCAAGCTAAGCAGTGATTGCGAGAAAGGATTGGTAGTTCAAGTGTTACAATAACCTAATGTTGGACCTTCTGACATCAGTCAAGTACTGGTAATGTTTCTCAGTGCTCATAAAGCCGGAATACTTTGATGTGGATAAGTGTACTAATTCTCTGCAGGGTGAGCTAATGGAAAAATGCAGACAACAACACAAAGACTGAGGCATTTAGTAGAACAGATGTTTTAGTGCTGTAACGCAGCAGAAACCAAACCACCAGAAAGTCTTGGTCTAGTTCTAGAAGTGCTTTGGTTGAAAACTCCTAATAGATGTTTATGTTAATCTCGATTCTCACCCTAATTAGGGTTTAGTGATCTCAACTGTCTGACACCAGCTGAGAGAAGCAGGCTCAAAGCACACAGACCAAAACAGAAAACCTGAAATCCAAAGGCATTTTTTAAGCACGTCAGTTTATAAGCTATGTGACGAAGACATGAAGGGATGCTGGAGCTTCAGTGATAGTCATAATCTTATGCTTGATCTGATTGTGTATGACTATTGATGCTCTGGTCAAGGCACCTGACCTCTACTTCTTATTTTTCTTTATACTTTCTGTTCATAAGAAATGTTGTGATGAAACTAGCTTTCTCTGCACAAACATATACTTCAGGGAAATCAACAAACAGTCCTAAAAAAGTGCACTGTCCAAAAACAGCAAACTAATGAGGGAAATACCAGGATGCTGAACTGTTATTGATGTCAGGTTAAGGTTTAACCCAGGTTTTGCTTTAGGAGGAAGGCAGAGCATTTCTCTGGGTGTCTTACCTTGTCTATAAGCAGCAACAATGTCCTTCACCTGCTGAGCTGTTCTTGAAGCAAGTATCTCCACCAGAACCTTCTCATCTGTTCCTGCCCCCTATAGGGAGAAAGGTGGAAATGTCTAAAAAAAACTGACATTGATGTGAGAGTACCTGAAATCTTTTTATCAGCTTCATGTTTGTTACCTTGATAGCATTTCGAAGGCATGTCACATCATAAGTAAGAGGCAGGGTCATAAGAGCCACAATCAGTGTCTCAAATTTACCACCAAGCTCTCCCTTGAGGTCATCCACCAGGTCCTGACAAGAAGGAAAATAACAATTTAAAGATATTTTTGAAAGCATATTTTTTTATACTGCCAGTCAAACAAATTGTTTAGACAAGTTCCTGATCTGTAGAGGTGGATCTTCTCACTGCCATGTAATTTACCACCTCTGGAAGAAGCAGTTCTACTCTACACCAGAAGGGAGCAGCAGTGATGCCATCAGGGGGATTTTAAATGGCTGTAGAATTGTAATTTTAATTTCTCTCTGAATATGACATTTTATTTCATGACTGGTTACAAAATCTATTCAAATATTGCTGCTGAAATGCTCAGATTATATGTTAGAAATTAAGATTTAACTCAGACAGACCAAGTTTAACTGTTCCAGTTCCTAGTTGAAAAACACTGGGGATGACTAATTAGTTACATAACAAGCAAACTTTGTCAAAGATACAAATTAAAATACAACTAATGCACATACATTTTTTATACTACACAGAAAACTTTAGGTAGTTTAACAAATGTAAAATGTTGCCATTAAATTCACTTCTAAATATGCTTTATTTCATAGTTGTGGGTTTCGTTTTTTGGTGTTTTATCAGGTTTGTCACAATCAGCACCAGCAGGTAACCCAAGGATCTTTCATCACAGTCTTTATTAAAGCTCTTTGGTAACCATACAGTCACGATGAGCTAAATGCACATAGTGGCTGTCGTCACCATCACACATGCATTATGAGGGCAGCATACAAAGGGAAACAATAATTCATTTAAATGTAATAAACAACGTAAAGTTAAATAGCTATAGTGTTTTTATATTTAGTAATTGAGAAACTCCCTTATAGTTTCTTTAAGCCGATGATTAAAATGGACAAACAAAGCATGAGGCAGTAACTGGTTGGCTTATATTTAAATTTTCCAATTAGTTTTTTCCTTGTTTTGTTTTTACTTTATTTACGTTTATTTATTCTAATTTCTAATGTGGCCAGTATTACAATGTTTATTTTAAGATTCCCTCGCTAATGAATTAATTAGGTTACAACCCACATGCAAACAATTCATATTTGTCTTAATAGTTATTTTGTTTTTTGAAACTGCAAATCAGTACTCATATTAATATATTTCCTTTCTACTTTTAGTATATTTGAATAAAAACACTGTGGTAAGGTGACCAGATTTCTGCAATCTAATCTGGGGACATTTCCAGCTCGTAGATAGAAATAAATACATTTCCCGAAAATTAAAATAGGAAACGGGGACAGTGCTGCTTTCATCCATTTTTACATATTTATTAATATTTAAATAAAATTTCAAGTGTGAAATCCAGGTATGCGCCTCTTCAATGTCCTAAGATTAATAAAATTAATCAATCTGTTGTGTTTATTAGTGCCATCCGGTCATTCAGTCTTCTCTGTCTTCTTCCCTTGTGAGCAACATAACATTGTGTTTGCATTAATAGTCTTTCGGAATGTCCCTCTTTTTTAATCCAAAAAATTAAAATTAAACCCTTTTAAACATATAAAAATAAAAAAAACATATTTTTTTCCTGCTCTCTGTTTTACTCTTCTAAGTAGATTTTTCTTCCCTCTCTTAAACTGTTCTATCCGTTTCCCTATTTTCCTCTTATTCATTCTTCTTCCTGTCAGTTTTCTAATCTTCTTCCTCTCCTCTTCTCTTCTTCACCATATTTAAGGAGGGGCAACACTGTTGCTTTAAATATAAACTAATTTTATCGGCTCATTAAGATTTAAACCAAAGTTTCCATCTAAGCCCCTGCAGTAAGCATAAATTAGAAATGTTTGTGGGGTTTTTTTTATACTTTCATTCATTTTTATACAGACTTAAATTCATGATAAACCACGTGGAAACATTTGATACTAGTTTAAAGGTGGAACCCAGCTGTGCTGATCAGTTGGAGAAACATGCAGTCTGACCTTCCCAAACAGAGTCTTGTAGGCGGCCTTGATCTCCTGCCGCTGACCGTTGCTGCGAGCAGTCAGCAGCTGCAGGATAGCATCTTCGTCAGTCCCTATGGCAACAAGCACTATGGTTACTCCGCAGAGCTGAGATAACAAGTCTCACATGATTATCTGTGTTATGTAACAAGAACAACAAGCACACTCTGTATGGTGGATTCTTGGCTGGATCGGTTTATCCCATAAACGCAGCATAGAGTCAAAGTCTGCTGGTCTGCTTGTACCCACAGAGGAGTATCATGTTACCCTCAGTTGGTCACGTGTTGATGACTCAGTGCTGGCTGTGTGGGTGGAGACCATCGCTTACTACACTGGGGTTGATTTAAAGAGGAACTCCTGACAGACATTAAACCGTTCTTCTGCAGTTTTAGCTCAATTTCTGATAATAGACAAGAAGATTACCGAGTCCTTTCATGGCTTTATGCAGAACCTCTGCATCTTCACTTGCATTGAAGTTGGCACTGGCTTTAACAGTTCCTCTGCTGGCCTGAAACAAGGAAATTATGGACAAATGAAAGGGATATTTTACAAAAAGCCAGTAGATTCCCGCCGTGCTTCTAGGATAGAACAGAATAGAAAAAGTACAATAGGCATAAGGTAATATGCTACCAAATGGGTCTAAACAAACTAGTTAAAATATTTAAACATATATTCAAATGATAGGATGGCAAGAAAAGCAGCAGGACAACATATTAAAATAGTAAATGATGCCTAGATAAAAGCTGAAGATATTTCATTTAATCAGACATCTAAAGCTTTTTTATCCATTGAAGCTACCTTTGCCATCAATATTAATATTTATACAATTTAAGGCTAGAGGAAGATGTGTTTTACTGTAGAAGACCACTACTGATAGGTTATCAAGGAATGGGATTTTTTTTTTTTTTTTTTTGCTATCTAAAAGGTAGTGCTTTAACTTATTGCAGATAAAGGAGAATGATAGAAGCAGTTGTTTGACAAAAAAATAAAATCAGGAAATTCATGAAAAGTAGAAGTGATCCCGCTCTGTTATATATTGTTTTAGGGAGAACATTACTCATAAAATAATTCCAGTTTTTTTTTTGTTTTTTTTTAGCAGACTTTTTCTATTTATCTTAATTCAGTGTGTTAATCCAAATTGGCAAGATTCATCCTAATCAGTGGTATTTTTGACAGTGAAATAAAAAGTGTGGGTTGGTAACCTGTTGCACAGCAGGTGTTGCTAAAATAAAAGCCTTTAATGTCCCTAAAGCCGGAATTTGTGCTCTTTTACAGCGAGCGTGACACTTTTTTTTTAATCTTGGGAAACATTTCCCGTTACTCACATGTAAGATCAAAGCCACCACTCAGGGGAAAAGTAGAAAAAACAGGATGCAGTTAAAGAAAGCAAAAACATTGTTCTGACAATGGAGGACAAATCTCTGCAGCACATATGAGCAGTGACAGCATGCAACTATTGAGGGGATCTCAGAGTTTCTGAACTTTAATCAAATCTTTTTACCAGAAGCTTTCACATCCTGCAGTGGTGCATTTCTAAACATTTGCATGTCAGCTAGAACCAGCATTCCTAAGACAGCTCCTCCCTGATAACATGGATGATGGTCTGCAGTCCTGTAATGGCAGGAGCTCTCTATCTTATTCTCTGTAATCAGATGGAGAGAGAGGCGCCAACTACTCACATCTGCTGGACTTGATGCTCGTTTCTGCATCTTTATGCATTTAGAACAATTGCCTTTTTTAATTCAATCCAGAAAACAGGCAAAAAACTGAAACTAAAGACTATCAAATTATATAAAGACTGTTCCCATCAGATTAGTTTAGAATGTGAAACATCTGTAATAAATTAGCTTTTTCTTCCTTAGAGGGAAGAAGATTTACAGATTTTTGCAGAGGAAAAAAAACCCCACTGGAATGCTTCTGGAATTCTGACCCTGAAAACATGGAGGAGAAAGACTGGGTGGAGGACTGTGTCCGTTTCAGCAGGTAGGAATTCCAACATGTCAATAAGCCTCACTCTCTCTATCAACACACTCAGCATCAGGAGTTAAATTAAATCTGGCTGCTCAGGCACACAGCTGATCTTTAGGATAATTGAACAACGTCGAATGTTTCCTCTGGTATTTGTGGCAAAGTCTGCTGAGCAAGTTTAGACATGGTGACATACGGAGCCTCCATATAGCTGCTAAATCATAGGTTCACGTCTCTCCTCCATTCAACTTAGGCTGTTATAGAAACTTTCTATGTAGCCATGGATAGATGAAGAGAGAGCGTCAGTGTGTAATGATTAAAACATCATTTATAGATAACTGTAGCATCCAGTCTGCTCAGTCATTGTCTGCCTTCTCAGGTCTAAAGTCAGGTGGTTCAGCCTGTCACCAGCAGATTCTGCCTTCATCTGCCTCCTCAGGCTTGCTACCAGTCTGTTCTGCCTGCAGTCATGAATGTTTAATGCAAACTGTTTTCAAAGAAGCCTTTTAACCCTTTTAAAATTGTAAAACACTTAGTTCAGATATGTTATTTCATATATGTATGCTCAATAGTAGGGTTCCAATGGAGTTTGGAAAAACGCAGGCCATCGCGTCCTAGATTCATTACCGTACCTAATGTTCTAGCATTTGATTTTTTTTCCCCCATGTTTTTTTTTTTTTTTACTTTAATTCAGATCTATATATAGTGTTTGTTTCCTAAAAATGTTCAATTTCAATCTTGTTAGAAAAAAAAAACAAAGTTTAAATTAAAGTTTATGTATTACTAGCAGATGGCTTGTTCTTGCATCAGTCCCATGTAGATTACTCCCAAATGTTTTTAGGGTGGATTGGTGACCTTAGAAGTTGACCGTCTTTGATGTAATTCACTAACAATCAGCTTTGGACGCATGTTTATCTCTATATCCTGCGCATGAGGTAAGATCAGATGAGAAGCCATTTCCTGATTTATAATATTAAATCAGGAAATGAATACACAGCTGTCTTGCTTACACTACATGTTATTCTTGTATGTACTATGATGAAGGGTGGCTAGGTCTAAAGGTCCTTTATTTTATAAATTAATTCTCTAGGAATAAACTCATAAAGCCAAAAAGGAGCAGTATTGAACATTTTTCCTCCGTACACCTCTTAGACAATATTACCATCATCGCTACCAATACAGGCAATTGTTTCATATACAATAGTTTTCCCAGTCGTTGTCATTGTTGGGTGTAGTCTGATGGATTTTTAATGCATAACTGTAAACACACATTTTCCACTTTTCTTAAGATCCCCCTACTTAACAGCACACTTATTTTCTGATTGATAGAAACTTGTAGCTGTTATTTTTTTCCTGTGTTTAAAATTACTGCATAGTCTCTAGATATTTCTGGTTATGCATTTTACCCTGATCATATGCTTTCATTTCTTTCTGGGACATGTCAGTTTTACAGCTAAATGACAGTAACTGTTGTTTGGTTCTACTCTGTTTGTAGACACCCATACCAACTCCAAAGGGTAACATTGAAATTAAGTGGTTTTAGTTGTGAAAACAAATGTGGCAACTTAAAACTGTCATTTTGCAATGTTTTTTTGTTTTTGTTTTTTTCCACCTAAGGAGGGAGGGGTTCTCTATCTTAACACCCTTGAGAAAAAAAAGAAAAAAAAAAGAATAAATAATAAAATATTGTTGCGTTTCATCTGGCTATGTTATTGGACTGTAACATACAGTCTCCACCCTGTCTGGAGGAGAGAGCCAGCTGATGTGCCTTTAAAAAGAGAGGGAGGGAGGGAGGCTGCAAACGTGGAAATGAGCATATTTAGAGGACAGACAGATTCAGGGGCCCACCCAGTGGAAAACAGGGGCCCACACCAGTGAGTCATGCACCAAACTTCCCCAAACTAACCTCTATGTGCTGCCATGGGAGCATGCGCGTACACACCCTTCATTACACATACTTTTAAATGAAACTTTGATTTTCTGAAAAGTTTAAGATTGAAAGACGTTTCAAAGCCTTGCAGCTGCATTTATTTCACGGCCAACAAAGGAGGAAAAGATTCTGACAATTATACAAGGAGAGCAGAGGGCGTGGCCACAAGTTCAGAACCAAAGAGTCACATATTTACATGAATAACGGATTTAGTTCTAGGCTCTTTGTCTTACACTGTTATAAAACCTGATGAAGAGCTTTGGAATAACTCACCATTCTGAAGATATTCGATGGGTTTTCAAAAGTTAGAAGAAAATCTGTAAGAAATAAAAAAAAAAGTTTACACCAAACTTTTAGTTAAACATTGACTTTTTACAGTCATTTCATCTTTTTTTCTCATGCTTCCTGGTCTATCTGCTCTAAATTATGGCAGCTGTCTCACTTTTAGGTCTATGTTCCTCTAGTTTATCCAAACAGGCTGTTTTCTGGCTCCTCTCTGATGCGCATAAAATGTTTTTTTTAAGTGGACCGCCTTGATGGGATCGGCGTCTGCGGGAAACTTACCGCTGAGCTGGAGCTGCAGAGAAAGGAGCAAAGAGGAGAGAAGGAGAAGGAGAGGAAACCCACCAACATAAACTCTCTGTGACGTACGGACCACACCCCGGGGCGTCCCATGACGCCAGGCAGCTGCTCCTGAAGCATTATGGGAAATGTTGTTTGCATACAAGAGCTGCTTAAAACCTTTATTTCTTTATTTTTTACTTCTAGACATTATTTTTCAATTTTTACCTAAGGTAGCCTACATCTTTCAAAGATTGTTTTATAAGTTCCAATAAGTTGCGTGGAAAAGGCAACTATATCACTTTCAAATACTTGATTTCTAGGTCTATATATATATATATTTGACTCCATTTAACAAATTAAAGTGTTTATGTTGTTATTTCATATGTTTAATTTAACATTAACTGGTATTTAATTGTAAAGCTGGAAGCAAATAGAGTCTGCTTTTGATTTGTTTGATGTGGCTAGTGGAAACATAATTTTGACCCTGAAAAGAAATTAATGTTGTTATGTCTAAAGTACACCCAGACAGTGCCGCATTAATCCAGCAGAGTGTTGGAGAAACATGAAGATTAATTTAGCTTGGAATATATTTTTCCTCACCACCTGATAAATGTTCATCCTAATATTTGTTGATTTCCTAAACAAATTCTTTTTTGTTTTAATGCAGCTATAATATATCCCTGTACTTCCAATGTCTCATGTAATGGATGAGGCACATTGTTGTGAGGGCAGAAGAAGAAAAAAGGTTTCATATTGCAGAAACAACTTAGGTGCTGAAAATTTTATGAAATGGAAACAAGATATTTGCAGGTTATTATTTATTTATTTTATTGCAGTTTGTGTTTTGATGCCAAATATAAAACAAGACCTGAAAGAAAAATACTCCTAAAGCCGATGTATAGACACCTGATCCCTACTAAACCTTCAGATATTTATAATTTTTAAACATAATTAGATAAGAGGACAACCAGGAAACATTTAGAAGAATCACATTTAATGTTGCATTCAAAAGACGCAAATGTAGATCATATTTGTGAAATAAAAGTAATGCTAACTCATAGCTACAGGTTCGATTAAGGTAAAAAAACGTAACCTTGTATAGGTGCTGTTATGTAGATCCTATCACCATGGAAACAGACTACATTGATTGGCTTTGTTAAAGGAACCACTATTCATTCTATTGCCTTCTTGACCAGGCATGCTAAAAATCCTCATGCTGATGATAGGTCACCATTTAAACAAAAAGCAACACTTATGAGTAAATACCTGGAGATCCAGTGTGACTTGTTGATTGTTTATACATTATATTGGGATTTATTGTGACTGTCCAACTCAAGCTGTAAGAAGGGAAACCTATTTTTTCACTTTCCTTTGTTTTGTTATTTTGACAATACATTTTGTGAAAAGTCTGGAATGTCCTGTAATAGCACTGAGGATTTTTTTTATTCAGTTACTAACAGCTTTGCATTAATTGAACATCTAAAAGGTTTAAAGGAAAAGTCCAGTCAGTAAGGAGGGACAATGCATCATTATCTTTACCTTAAACTAACATGTTCGCAGTGATTTAATGAATTTAGCATTAATCAGTAAATAAATAAATGTAATAATTTTTGTAGCGATCACTGATCCGGGAGGGGCCCAAAATATAATAACACCTCACTCCTGAAATCTTCTGGCAGTGACGTCACGGTGCGGTATGCCTAGTGTCATTCTCCCGCATTACAAGCCAAATCATTGGGGAGCTACTAGACACATCTGCAATCAACAACAATTACTTAAGATTTCCAGAGGACTTCGCCATTGAAACTTGTGAGAGCTATAATTAACCTGACAATGCCCACGTGCATGGGAGTGGGATGTTGCAATAAATAGGTTTGCCAACTTGAAGAGGGAGGATTTGCCATTGAACTTCTGGCCAGAGAAAAAACGCGTAATATGTAGCTAACATTTCAAATAAGAATGTTTTCAAGATGACTTGGATAATAGCGTGTAGTGACAAACACCAGATACAGCACTGGGACTTGCTTAACAGCCATTACCGCACCGCACCGGTAGGTGGCAGTAGCGTTCTTTGACAAACATGGATGTCTCCAGTAAAGCACATTCAAATGAAATTTATTCTTAATTAAAAGCAATTATCATTTATTGAACAGTATGTAATCAATTTATATTTATAGTACTTTCAGAACTTTTAATTCTGAATATGGACAGACTATTCCTTTAAAATTTCATGAAGAGAAAACTTGAACACCAGATTTTAAGCTGTATCACAGATTCTAAAATGAATTTAAGTCTGGATTTGACTAGGACATTCAAAACCACAACTATATGCATTGATCTAAGTAGTGGGTAAATCGTAAAAGTAGCTACATTGAGGAAAATAAGTATCTGAACACCCTGCTTTTTTGCAAGTTCTCCCTCTTAGAAATGAAGGAGGGGTCTGAAATTGTCATCGTGATCCATGTCCACTGTAAGAGACATAATCTAAAACAAAAAATCCAGAAAAAACAATATATGATTTATTCATTTACTATCTATTTATATGATACAGCTGCAAATAAGTATTTGAATACCTGTCTAGCAATCATTAGAAAATGGAAGAAGCTAAACATGACTGTCAATCTCTCTTGGACTGGGACTCCATGCAAGATCTCACCTCGTTGGGTCTCAATGATCCTGAGAAAGGTAATAAATCAGCACAAAACTTCACGGGAGGAGCTGGTCAATGACCTGAAAAGAGCTGGGACCACCGTTTCCATGGTTACTGTTGGTAATACTAAGACGTCATGGTTTGAAATCATGCATGGCACGGAAGATTCCCCTGCTTAAACCAAGACATGTCAAGTTTGCCAGTGACCATTTGGATGATCCAGAGGAGTCATGGGAGATATTAATATAGTCAGATAAAACCAAAGTATAACTTTTTAGTCATAATTCCACTAACTGTGTTTGGAGGAAGAAGAATGATGAGTGCCATCCCAAGAACACCACCCCTATTGTAAAGCATGGGGTGGTAGAATCATGCTTTGGGGTGTTTTTCGGCACATGGCAGAGGACGACTGCACTGTGTTAAGAAGGGGATGACCAGGCCCATGTAATGCCCTGGTTATCATGAATTTGGGGAACAACCTCCTTCCCTCTGTTGGAGCATTCAAGATGGGTTGAGGTTGGGTCTTCCAACAAGACAATGACCCGAAGCACTCAGCCAGGACAACCAAGGAGTTGCTCTCCTTGGTTAACATGGATTTTCTGAGGTGTTCAAATACTTATTTGCAGCTGCATCATACACATAAATAGTTTTAAAAAAATAGTTTAAATAGTTTTAAAAAAATCATACATTGTAATTTCTGGACTGTAGGTTTTTTAGAGTATGTCTCTTACAGTGGAAATGCACTTACAATGATAATTTCTGACCCCTCCATGATTTAAGGGGATGTGACAGCCTAGTGGTTAGGGCATAGAGCTTGGAATCCTGAGGTTCTGAGTTTGAGCCCCACTCCAACAGACTGCCACTCTGGTTCCCTGAGCAAAGACCTTTAACCCCACACTGCTCCCTGGGCACTGCACAATGGCAGCCCACCGCTCCCCAAGGGGATGGGTAAAATGAAGAGAGTTAATTTTGTTGCTCTGTACTTGTGACAGTGTAATGACAATAAAATACTGGGGGGGAAAAATTCTTAGTGGGAGAACTTGCAAAATAGCGGAGTGTTCAAAGTGGATTCTGAACTACCTCACTGGCAGCCCACAGTATCTGAGGGCACAGGGCTAAACTCAGATAGGTTGGTTTGCAGTAATGGGGTCCCACAGGGAACAGTGCTGACACTGTTCCTGACAACCGTTCCTGACAACTCCCCATGCTGCCATCCCCACAAGTTCTCCAACGATTTTCTCCATAGTTGGCCTCATCACAGGTGGGAATGACTTGGAGTACAGACAGTGGACCCAGAACTCTGTGGCTTGGTGACAGCAGAACTACTTCTTGATTAATGCAGGGAAAACCAAGGAGATTCACCCACTGACATCGGTGAACATCCAGGGAATGGACATTGAGATAGTGGACTCTTATATGTACCTAGGTGTTCATTTGAATAACAAACTGGACTGGACTCACAAGAAAGATCAGAGCAGACTCTTCCTGCTGAGGAGACTGAGGTCTTTTGGAGTGCAGGGGATGCTCCTAAAGACCTTCTCTGTTGTGACAGCAGCCATCTTCTATGGAGCCGTCTGTTGGAGCAGTGCTTTATCTGTTGCTGAGAGAAAGCAGCTGGATAAGCTGATCAGGAAGGCCAGCTCTGTGATTGGAGGCCCTCTTAAATCAGTGCAGGAGGTGGGAAACAAAAGGATCCTAACTAAATTAAAATCTCTGTTGGATAATGTCTCCCGCTCCATGCATGAAGCTGTTGCAGAACTTGAGAGCTCCTTCAATGACAGACTGCTGAACCCTTAATGCAAAAGGGGGTGTAATTACAGATCCTTCCTCCCAGCAGCTGTAAGACTTTATAACCACTGTTCCCAACAACCTCAATAAGTTGTTACATTCATGCAGATTTTGCACAGTTCCTACCTTAGTCAGCAAAATAACATGATGCTGTCATTTTTCACATCTCTGATGTTGCTATTTTCAAATATCCATTACTGTAAAAATGTCCATAGCTGTATATTGGTTGTTTATTCTCCAGGCGCACAGTTTTATATTGTTAAAACACTTTACAGTACAGTATTTGATTGTTTATCTTTTAACTCTTAACTATTATGTTATTCTTATACATTTTTTAAGGTCAACATTTGTGTGAAAATTTTTTCTATAATCTTTCTGCTGCTGTAACACCAGAATTTCTTCATTGTGGGAAAGAAACTGTATCTAAGCATGGAATCGTGAATGAAATAAGATTACTGTGTAAATATTAACCTATAATCACAGAGCTAAAATGGGCCAATATAAGGTCCCATTAACAACAGCTAGATTTAATTATAAGAAAAATAGGGGTTTAAGAAGAGTAAAAGGTTAAAAGTTATGCAAAGAGAGACATCGTTTTGTTTTTTGGTAAAGATTCATTCAAAACATGCATTATTCTGAACTATTTTCAACTTTTGACCCTTTGTAAGATTCCTTCACTATTAAATTAATATGGTTTTAAAATAACGGATATGATCAAATAACATGTTTTTGATTTTGTATTATTTACTTTGTTTGCTTTGTTAAAGAGTAAAAACTTGACCAGAAAAGCTATGAATAAATTGCCCAGCATAGATGTCATCTAAAACGGAAATAGGTGTTAAAATAACCAGACATTATCGCTGCATATGTATCAGATATAGATACAACTAAGAAAATAAGCATAATTTGAAAAAAGGGTACATATTCTAGTAACAGAAATATTGGGCAAGCACTTTGTGCTTAAAAGCTATATATAAAAAAAAGGATTGCAAATTCAGCGTGTAAGAGGAAAGCGTCATGGAATCATGTAATCTCTTTTATCTTTAGTTACAGCGCCATCTATAGGACAGGGCATGAAGGTCTGAAAGGAGCTGAATCATTTGGTAGGGTCGTTTGGTCGAATCTGTATCATTCTTATTCTAAGAACATTTTATTTATTTTACAGGACAAATTAAAATTCGCATTAAAGAGATGGGCTAAACAAAACAGTTAAATAAAAGAGTAAAAAAATAAGTAAATAAATACTACAAACAAAAAACTGCATGGCATGACGTTTGCGTCATTTATTGGAAAAAGGAAATTACAACAGATACCACATAAATGTATTGATTGGCCAATGCTTGAGTCCTATAAAAGGCCTACACCCTTACTTCTCCATCTAGCGTCTAACAACAAATAATCATATCGCAAAAATGGTAGTTGTTTTTATTATTTATTTTCCCTTGGTTTCTTAAAAAAAGAAAGAAAAAACGGTTGAATTCGGTTTTATTTACTCTTTAAGATAAACAGCAACAACAATAAAAAAACAAAAAAAAAAACGGTTGAATTGATTGACTGATTCCAGCCAAAATTGTGGGGGAAATTTATGAATCTATGTTGGATCTATTTAAATCCACCACTATTCTCTCCTTCTTACACTTTTTTTTTTTTTTTACATTTAACCATAAACAGATGCAAGACTCTGAGGTAAAAATGTGATCAATATCTCATATATTTGTTTGTTTCTGATTGTTTCTAGAAATTCCGAGATGCAGTTACTGTGATCTGGTGTCGAGCGGTGGGGGTCTAATTTTAAAATAAGAATAAAATACAAAAAAAAAGCGCATTCATTTTTGATGCCAATGTTTTTAAAAGCATATCAAACAATCACTCGTTTCTTAACGGGACCCCTTTTTTATTCAAATCTGCACACCAACGGTTGTTATATTCCGAAACTCCCCCATGTCTGTTGTTAAATGGTATGATCCTTGGGCTATAAATTGATTGCGCCGTAATCTTGAGCAGACCGGTTAAAAATCAGAGCAACTTCGCTGCGTTTAACGGTTTCTTTGCTGAGTCACTGCCAAACGTTTCTGAAAATGGAGTGGACTGCCATGGAAATTAACCCCGTGGTGCGAATTTGACTACTTTATAAATATTTGAATATTTTTTTCAGTAATGAAACTGAAATAATTCTGAATTCCATGTCTTGATTCCATTTCAGATACTGAACAAGGTGGGTATCAAACCATTAGAATCATTTATGGCGACCGTTGGTATCTGTTAAAACCCAAGTGTAAGGTAATCTTTTTGTTTTTCAACGAGGACTAATGAATTATGAATGTAGGCCTCCGGCAGAGGGGTGTAGTATAGTTTACTTCATACTGTTATCTAATTAATAACTTAATATAAACAACAATGAGCAAAAGATGCGATTATTTCATGTTTTTTTTTAAAGGGTTTTAGCATCCTTCCTGTCTAGGCTGCAGGGTGTGGTCTGGACCACGACCTAGCATCTTTTAGTCGGCTCTGTCGGCATAACATCCAATTTACTTCCTGTTGGAAAAGTTGTTTGCTTCTAATTCTAGAGTTTTACCTGTTTCAGATTATGTGCAAGCTCGGTGTAAGAGGAGACTGGCGTTTCGTGGATATTTTAGATCTGGATGATGACAATCTTTCCAAAGTCCCGAAGCCATGCTGTGCCTTAATGCTACTCTTCCCCTTGACCCCAAAGGTAATTCATGTCTTTTGGGGGATAGGTCTGTGGGATGAGTTGGTAGAGGGGTAAGAAAACGCAGTTTGATGTCCATGGAGCAGACTGATAATCAGGAAATGAATCAGCAGATGTCTTCCTCTCTGTTCAGATTTATTTCTATGGCACTGAAGGAGCATCTTAATTTGGAGAATGATTAGATAACTTATTTTTCAAACTGAAATGAAAAGTTGGTTACAAGGTGCAATATATTTCCACCAATCTGTTTGGTCTGACTGAATTTGACCAAGCAACAACTTGTCTGCAACAACTCCTTCTGATAGTTTTTTTTGAGAATCATCATACTTTATCAGAATACTTGGATTCAGCACCTTGTAAAGCCAGCATCTATAGCAATCAACATTTTGTGGGTTTATCCTTGTGAAGTGAGCCAGGCTGTCAAGTTGGCAATCCTTAACCATGCTCTTAATTACTGTAAAACTTTGCATTTAATTTATCTACATGGATCAATGGATGCACAAGCAAAACTTTAATAATGCTACACATTCAAAAAGTTAATTGCACATTCTCAAAACAAACCTACATGGGATGAAATTACATTTCTGATTTTCAAAAGGGCCATAATTCCCTGCAGGCCAAAACGTAGCTGGGCTTGGCTGGTGCAGAGGAGCAGCAGGCACCAACCAGCTCACAGTGCAGCTGCCATGTGTTTTGAGTCTCAGCCTGTTGACTTTTGCCATCCTGAAACACTAAATGCATGCACTGTTTTTGAGTGATCACTGATTACAACTGATGGTAAGGATGCAAAATTATCTTTACTGTAAAATTTGAGACTTAGAATTTTATGATTTAAAAACTGTAAGCTTGGGTTAAATGCACTAGACTATCATTTTGTTTCCTGGAATGCCAGTGGACAGACTTGAAGTATGTTCTCTAGATTAAAGCAGCACTAGTAAACTTGACCACAGCATTGCCTTACAATGTACTGAATTTTTATTTTTGACAGATGGGTGTGCCTTGATGCTGTGTGGGCTGCTTTACAGCAGTTGGTGCTGCCTCCCCTTAAACATGAGAGCTATAACGAAGCTAAAAGTTGTGGGGGAAACTAAAATTCCACTTCCTTGATCAAACATATTTTTGGCGTCTTATTAACTACATGACTTTAAGTCTTCTGGCCTGAGAATATCTGCCTTCCATCCATTTTCTTCAGTTTATTTACATATTCCATATTATGTTTCATGTTGCATGATTGTACCATAAACAATTCCTAGTTTGTGAACTCCTTCACTAACGATGGCAATAAACCTGATTCTGATTTTATCTGGGGCTGGGTCGTGGAGGCATTGGTCTAAGCAGAGATGCCCAGACTTCCTGATCAACACACACCACCTCCAGCTATCTATCATATTCCAAAACTGAGGGAAATTCATTTTATTTTTGTATACATTTAGTTTTGGATCAGTGCTCTTACCAGCTGCTTTTAGGGGTACTACGCCTCAAAGTTGCAGGTCTAGCTCCCCTACAGGCTAAAAGTTGGTCTTTAAAACCCACTGCTTAATTTGGAACCTTAAACTGTCCCAGAAGTAGAGGTTAAAAATGTCCTTTAACAGAAGCTATGCAAGAGCAGTATAATGCTTCAAGTACATTATATTTGGCTGCAGGTTGAGTAGACAATACTAACACTCATTCTGTGTCTGTTCATGGCAGCATAAAACCTTCAGAGATGAGCAAGCAGACAGGGTTTCAGGAAACTCTCCTGTCTATTTCCTGAAACAGACGACCTCTAATTCTTGTGGCACAATTGCCCTCCTGCACGCCGTTGCCAACAACAAGGCCAAGATGTCTTTTGGTGAGTGCACCAATGCTGGCCTTTTTAACAGAAAATGTTGCTGCTTATTTTTTATTGGAAACAAACCTTTTTTACATGGACAATTTGCATGATAACCATGCAACCTCAACGGTATGTTTGGATTTGGTAAAGAATTTTATTCTCGTTTGTTTAGTCTTGATCTACTCGGCATTAAATCATTGGCTTAGTAACACTTAGTTGGATTAGATTACATTCTTAATGTTATAAATGCTTTAGCTGACACTTTTCCTTGACAAACTTGTTTAGACGGCAGCTCTGTCCTGAAGACCTTTTTGGATGAGACGGCAAACATGTCTCCAGACGATCGTGCCAAACATCTGGAGGGGAACAAGGTGAGATTAAAGGTTAAAACTCGGATGTAAAATTGGTTTCATTTCAGTGTCAACTTTCCTGAATGGACAGAACAAGCTGAGCATTTTGGATAAAATCCAAACTGGCCTGAAGCTAATCTTAGGTTTAGCCAGTTTTAAGTTTTGTCACCACACGAGGGTGCTATAGGCTAAAACTTGAATTGTTTTAATTTTGCTATACACAATATTTTGTCAAACTGCCAACTTTTTATTTCCTCTAGGAAATCAAAGAGGCTCACAATGAGGCTGCAAAGGAGGGACAATGTCGAGTAAGGCCTATATATGAACTCACCAGTTGTTGGCTCCATTAAGATTTGAATTCATTCTTCTTAAACTAGAAACAATTACTGTAATGTTTGGCACATACTCAACTTGAGTAGGAACTGGGGTATTGGATGTTAAACCAGAGTATCTGTTTTCATTTATACAGCCAGATGCAAGTGAAGTAAACTTCCACTTTATTGCCTTTGTGAATGTGGATGACCAACTATATGAATTTGGTAAGCATGTCACTTTTGACTTCAGTGTCCATGCTTTGAACATTGTTTCCTAATAGTGCTGCATTTGGATTATAGATGGGATGATGAATGGACCCATCAAACATGGAGAAACCAAGGAGGAGTCCTTTGTTGCTGTAAGTGAAACTGTCACTCTTCTCTGCGCACTTATGATCCGTACATGAAAAGCATTCACAAAGCCCTATTGTGATTTTTTTTTTTTTTTTTACCACTAAAATATACAAGGCAGTCCTTTTTTTTTTTTTTCCCCCCTAAGATTATTTAAGAATAAAGTGAAAAAAATTTGCACAATATACTATACAAGCTCATAGACCCCATAGTACCGTAGTTGCACACAATAAGCCAGATGCTGTCAGTATGCAGTTTAAGCCATAATTTAATACTGCATTACTGTGGTTTACCCAAACGTATTTGCTAAAAAGAAATGAACAGATGGTATTAAACTATTCAAACTGTCTAAAGTTTCACTTGACGTCAAAATTAAAGATGTCTGTCTCTATCTTGTCGGCAGGATGCAGCCAAAGTGTGCCGTGAGTTCATGAAACGAGAGGAAGGTGAACTTCGTTTCTCTGCTGTGGGTCTTTGTAGTTCTTAGATTTTCATGTGACTGAATGGAGCAAATTGTAAGCCACATAGTTCAAGACCATTTACATCAGTTAACAAATGACCCTCTGTGCACCTACATCTGGAGGCAATATAATCCTCACCCCCTCAACCGCAATGGGTTGGCAATAGCTCAAACTGTTTTAGTTGATGATCCAAGCTTAATAGTGATTCATGAACACCACTTATCTGTAAAGGTTGTGAAATGTCACCTGTGCACGTGTCATTCTAATGTTTCCTTGTATTCATCTGTCAAAATTAATCAGCTTTAACACCTTTTGTGCCAACAAGAGCAAAATGCAGTGGAAACCTTAGGTTTGTTTTACTGCATGCCTTATTTGCAATGTGGTTTACAAAAATGTGTTATGTTCTGATGTTTGAGCACTTGTTTAGGGCAACACTACATTTAACAATCGCATTTCTTTAAAGGTCAAATATTCTAAGTTTCTAGTCTTTGAATGCACTTGTGAAAATGGGATCCAGTAAAGAATGACCAGTTCAAGTGCTCTTGCAAGTTGGGTTTGCTAGCTTATGGTAACTGCTTCAACTTTTCAGATTGTTTACCTTTATGCACTTTCCAAGCTGTTTGCTGGTGTTTAGCAATGCGTATTTAATAAAACAAACTTGGTTACATGCCTCCATGTGTGCATCTGGTACAGATACAGCTGAAGTTCACAGCTTTCCCAACAAGACCTACAAGAACTTTTTTTTTTTTTCTCAAACCCATTAACAGCATATTGCTTCTCTAGTAGTTTTTTTTTTTTGTTTTGTTTTTTTTTCTTCTTCTGGCTCTATAAGGAATACAGTATTTAAATTATACCTTTCACAACTTTTTCTTGATTTGAATGTCTTGACTTTTCTGGCTTCAAATGACTCAAGAATCTAGTTCTTTCAGTGGTTTACTTTGTATAAAATGGATTCAAAAGTTTCACTGTGCTCTAAAAGGCAAGTGAAAAAGAAAATCAAAAGCTAATTTGTCCTTGTAATACTTTATTTTGCCACTAGAGGCACTGACATAACATAAACAGTCACTTTCAGCACTATAGTTGGAGAGGCCTGGTTTTAAAGAGTCTGGAATAAAATTGGATTATTGCAAAATAAAATGAGGTACAAAAGCTGTATTCATTGGCCATGACGTGTGGTAATATCAACCTTGTATTTTTGAGCAGAATTATTTGCAGAGGTGATTCAGCCTATTTGTAGGAAAACATAACTGCTTCATAGATTCTAGACTATTTCCTAGATAACCTCAGACTTGCTGTCCGTCAGTGCATATAAGTTAGACATGGTTGTAAGAAATGTGGCAACAATTTAAATATGAATCATTCAATGATTTAGTTATAGCAGATTTTTTTTATTTTCTCTTTCAGGGCTTCTATTTTTGCTCATTCGTTAAATGGAAAGTGCATTTATATCTCTGGTACCTTTTACAAGGTTTGTCTAGGCAAAGGAATTCGCTCACATGCCAAGATATGTGGTTCATTACTTGGGTTGGAGAACTGGATCAGTGCTTTTTTTTTTTTAAAGTCTGATTTTCATTGAATACTTGCACTGTGGCAACTGCAGTGGCTGAATTTAACGGTTATTGGGGAAGGTGATTATTTAAATTTGCAATTTTTCCACTGTCAGACTCAACACCGGTAAGTGAAAATGGGGACGAGCACGTTGGACGGCCTTGTGTAAGCATATCACCAGAATGATTGACAAGTAGGACGACCACTTATTTTGATGATCCACATGGAAAAACATTGTTCACTACACCTATAAAGGAGTTTATAAAAATCCTTGTGGTTTCTAAGTCCAGATACTTTGTGCAATCGTGTCTTTACTGACTTCCATGGGTTTAGAATAACCTTTTATGCCCAAATATTTGCTCCTGTAAAGATTTCTAATTTCCTTATTAGTCTGTTACTAAATTGTCTTTTTAAAACTTTATTTCTCCCCAAATTCAGACCCACCCCTTATCTGTGAGTTCTATAAGAGCTCACAGATGCCAAAAAGTTTGAAATTGACCATGAACATTTAGCAAAGTCTGGGGCTACAACATTTTACATTAACATTTTAAATTTGAAGATATTTAAATTGTTTCGTGCTCTGAGATTCTGTGAAAATGGTCTTGCATCCTCATTTCCAATTCAGATCAGGGGTTTTCTGCAGCTATGCCAGCTAGCTCTGGCTGCAATAGTGGATGTCCTCACATTTCGCTCCACCAATCTTCCATTCATCCAAACCAACCTCCCCCACTACCCCCTTTACTCCCCCCTAGCATAATGTTGCTTCACAATGTTTCACAAAGGAAACTGCTCATGGAGATGTGAAATGAATTCTACCAAACATCCAATAGCCTACGCACTGTAAAACATAATTCAGTTTAACCGTGAGTGAGCAGAACTTCTCAAACTGTTTCTCAAAAAGCTAAATAACTAAAATATTCAAGTATCTAAAAGAGGTGAGGACTGGTTCAGATCAGTTTAACCTTGTTGGCAATGGGTGTGGCCAGACACAATGAGCCAAGATGGTGTTATGACTGTTCAGCTTCTCAGTCATGCATAGTCCAGGAGTTAATTGGAATCTGGACCCATGTATATGGCAAAGGTATGAGTCAATATATTCCATTTCAAATGTTTAATAATTTCACACAGAGAAGATGACAAAAGTTTATCATATTGATGGGGTCAAAGACGATGCCCCAAACACTATCCCCTTGTTTTAAAGAGTTGTCCTTATTGACACGTCAACAACTGGAGCGACACATTCGTTATCCAGCTGTTCAGGCCTGCAGCAGGAGTGATGTGACACAAGTATCACAACAGACACAATTTTGGTAATTCCAGTGATGCCACACCTGTGATGAATGTAAAGTAGTGGTCACTGGAGTTTAAAAAAAATGACTATTGTGTTGTATTTTGTAGTGACAACCAATCAGGGACGGGATGTGGCTGTGATGTGTAAGGTACAGTTGAAGCCTTTTATCAAAATGGAAGATGTTAAAGAAATGTTGACATGAGATGAAGTAAGAAATGGTCTTAAGAGGTTTGTGATTGCTTTTTAACTTAGTCCTTAGGACTAAGGATAATTTATTCTCTCATAAAGCGACGGATCCAGCGGCAGCTCGATTCTGGACTTCTCAAGCTGGGAACACCCATGGAGGATCTGGTGGACCCCGGGACGCCAGCGTCCCTATTTGGCTTTCCATGATAAATAAAGCACCGTCACTCACTCAGTAAAGGCTGGTGCACCTTGCTGATCTAAAACAAGCAAGCAGCAGAAAAATACTTCTAATTAATGATGTGGTGAAGCAGCAGGAGCGGAGCTCATCAACTGCAGACAAGAAGGAAGCCTTTGTAGTGATCATAACCCTAACCATATTAGGAGCTTTAGGAGACCTGGCATGTAGTCGGCGGGTCGTGCAGTCTTGCTGTTTGCAGACAGATACAGTTGCGTCAAGATGGCGCCTAATGCTGGAATCGCGATCGGTGTGAACATACCACTGGAACACTGTGATCTGCTAGTTGCTTAATGTACAAACAATAATTTACCCAGAAAAAGATTAGCAGTGTCCTCAGTAACCAGTCTGGTCAAATTGTAAATAAAAAAATCATGACAAGCATGGAATTATTACATATAAAAGCTAGCTTGTGCTGCAAACTTAATAAGTTGCCCAAACTCAAAATACTGAGTGAATAAATTGCCTTGAAAGTTTTTTGATTCAATCTGAGGTTATCAGCTATTACGTTGAGTTCTACTTTTAGATTGCAGTTTAATACTGATTATTATGCAATCTACTAATGTGTTATTTTTCAAATTGGTCAAAAGTAATTTCAATGTAATTTTAAAAGATAGTATACCGGTAATCTAATTATTTATTACCTATCATCAAGCTGCCATTTATGCACTGTGCATTCTGTGAGGATGAGTAGCGATCATTATCTTTGGTAACAGAACAATTATTCAATTCAAACAGAACCAGTGAAATAAAAGAGCAAACTTTCTCATGGTGTTGCAGCTCTAGCCTCATCCACTACCAATTGGTCAGAAAATTATTGTCAAAATTAGTGCTTTCTTATTAAAGCTAAATTGTTCTTAGTTATGTCTTTTAATTTATGTTTGATAAACAAATCATTTAGATTAATCTAAAGCTAAATGTAACTAGGAATTAAAACTGTCTTTGCCTGTCAGTTTAGGTGGACTGCCATTTGTAGGCACGTTTACAAGTTCAGATGGATTAACTGCTGCTCAGTGAGATCTGGTAACTGTTTAGCCCTGAGTAGAAGAGCTGTATTTATACTAAGCTTAGTTAAACACACGCATAAGAGCAAATAGGACCCCTGTTTCATAATTTTGCTTCATTCTATCTCTATTTTTCCACTCTACAGAATTTGTTAGTTCAATCTCTAATGTTATGCTCTGTCTGCCTTTTCTCATTGTACCTTCACCTCATCTGTTCCTGTTTGGCTGTGACTCCATCCGGTAGAGAAATATCAGCTGTGCAGCTGCCATCAACACCATTGTTTATAGATGTTGGAGATCAGCCTGTTTTTCAGTGTAGTCCTGTTTCTCTGACTGTGACTGGCTGGATGTGCTCTTTTCATCCTCTGACATGGGAGCTGGCTCAGAACTCATATGCCTGGCTCTGTGTTTCCTGGACAGGGCCGCCTTTTGAAGATGTTTTTTATATCTTCGCTTCTGTCTCCTTGAACCCCAGTCGGCCTCGACAGATGGCCGCTCACACTGAGCCTGGTTCTGCTGGAGGTTTCTTCCTGTTAAAAGGGAGTTTTTCCTCCCCACTGTCGCTACAAGCATGCTTGGTGTGAGGGATTCGTTTTTCTTAGATAGAAATCTTTGACTGTAGGATCTGGGGAACTGTATAGTGCCTTGAGATGACATGTGATGTAATTTGGCGCTATAGAAATAAACTGAATTGAAATTGAATTGACTGTTGACCAATCCGGTGTCTTTTAAAGATAATTAGGTTTTTGGCATTAAAGAGACTAAATGCAACGACAGAACTTGATTATTTATTCGGAAAACAGAGATTTGAGCTTTTGTTATGAGAGAATGATGCATCCTCCAACAAGCAGCGGCCCATATAAAACTATGATATAACTGGACATCTTCTGCAGCGCCTCCATCCCCCGCCTCTCTCTATCTCTCTCCAGTAGCTTTTCTTCCTCTCTCGACCCCCCCTACAGAGATTCCTGCCTGCGCGTTCACGCCTCCCCCTTGAAGCGCGCGGCAGCAGAGAGCAGCAGAGAGGAGCGTCACCCTCCTACGGGTCGGAATCGATATTTTTAGCGTCTGCTTCGTGTTGCAGCAGCGTCAGAAGCTGCTTCTCCTCTTCGGTCCTCAGTGCGACAGGAGGGCTACGTGACACCACCGCACAGACCGAGCGTGGAGGATAGAGGGGAGAGAAAACAGAGCAGAGACTTCCCAACATCAGCTCATTATCACCGTCCCCCTCTCACATGGCCAGTCCCGAGCAGAGCCACCCCGAGCCAGCCTGCCTGGAGGCGCAGAAATGGATAGAGGTGAGTAAAGAGGGAGCATTTAAACCCGGTAGAAACGGGCCACACTGAGATATAAATAAAGCCCCAACAGCCGCGTAGCGTCACCTGTTGGGGGGCGCTGCGCAGGCTACTGTTACCGTTTGGGACAGCAAAGTTTTAACCGCCGCTTTGCACCGAGTTTGACCTAGCAGCAAGGCTAGCACACATTATTTATCGGCTTTTATCCCTTCATTTTTCTTAACAACCAGAGGAACGCCCCTCTCCCAAGAAAGAGGGGATTCCGGTTGCCATGGTTATGAAACCGGGCTGCCTACCAGCATCGGATGAGATTATCATTTATGCTTTGCTGCATCCCATCATCATCTGCTTGGATACAAAAACCCGCCTCCCTCCATAAGCCTCAGTGGTGATTCATGGAGAAGAGTTCTGACCTATTTACTTTTTACTCTCATCACTGCTTTGTCCTTTAGGATCTAATGAATAAAAGCCCAAAGGGTTGAGATAAAATGAGTTTTATCAGGATGCTGTGATGCTCTGTCACCAACCAGAGGAGAACAGGCTCTGAGAAGATTGATACTTCAATAATATAAAAGATAAATCCTTTGATATACACACACTGTAAGAGCCAATTGAATTTATTGGGACTCCTGCTGTGTTTATTTTTGGTAAATCCAGCATGTTATTTAATAACATTTTATCTATTGAAAGAAAACAACTAACTTGTGGAAAAAAAAAAACTTCACACTTTTTTGTGTACCATGGTACTGC
The DNA here is from genome assembly GCF_000732505.1 of Cyprinodon variegatus. Taxonomy (NCBI): domain Eukaryota; kingdom Metazoa; phylum Chordata; class Actinopteri; order Cyprinodontiformes; family Cyprinodontidae; genus Cyprinodon; species Cyprinodon variegatus. The sequence goes on from NW_015150749.1 coordinate 597,336, forward strand.
AAATGGGCTGCACAGTGGGTAGCATTGCTTCCTTGCAGCAAGAAAGTTCCGGATTTGATTCCCGGCCCGGGGTCTCTCTGCATGGAGTTTGCATGTTCTCCCTGAGCATGCATGTGTTCTCTCTGGGTACTCCCACAGTCCAAAACAAGGACTGTTAGATTGATTGGCTTCTCTAAATTCTTCTTAGGTGTGAGTGTTTGCGTGAATGGTTGTTTGTTCTGTTCGTCTCTGTGTTGATACATTGGCGACATGTCCAGGGTGTGCCCCGCCTCTCGCCTGTGGACAGCTAGAGATAGGTACCAGCATCCCGCTTGGGATAAGCATGATGGAAAATTGATGGATTGTACTGCCAATATATGGTATTTCCTGCTCTTCTTAAAATTGTTCACTGACAATTCCTCAACAAACATCTCTCCAAAGAAGGAGTCTTCTTGTCCAGCCGTGAAGGTGAGGTGTAATACACCTTTAAGATGTGTTTTCACACCCTGAAATCAAACTATGCAGTCAGATAACTGTACCATTTTAGACCTAATATTTCTTGATGTGCCTTTTCTTTTCCAATTCAGATTTACCTTATTAAAATTTTCGATTTCGATTTTCATTCATAGATTTTGTCAGTCCAATAACAGAAAAATTATTTAAAGCTTTTAACACATTTTTAACAAGGATGGGGTAAAATATGTTCTTAATCTCACATTCATGTAAAGATAAAGAAATGCTTGATCATATAAAATCACTGTATCCAATCAGTTTAGTTCACACATAATTCTAAATTTTTTCTTTAAATAATTTCTAAAACTTAAGTTGTAATTAAATTTTAAAAGCCAAACTATAACTTATATAAAGTTGGAGCCTCGCTTTTTTTTGTTGTATTTTACATTTTGTACCTGCAGATGATCCAACAAGTCCCAGATTAGGTAAGGAAATGGGGCTGATGATCATGATAGGAAACATATGAAGCTGTGATATAAAAGGAGTACTCTGTAACATTTTCAGACCAGTTACTCAAATAAAAGCACCTACATTCATGGTGGAAAGCTGCTATGGTTGAAATTTTTCTCTAATAAATCAAAATGGTGAGTTTTCATTAACGCTCGAGGGGAAGAGCCAAGCCTCAAAGTTTGACTTCTCGGTGAAAACATTTAAATCCATGTACCTTCAGGGGACAACATCGCTTAGATGGAAAATCTTCTGTGATTGATCTACATCTAGTCCCAAACAAATATCAATGGTCACTTGCTGACCTTCCATAAGCCCTGCCCCCTAAGAAGAGGAAGTGTAATTCTTTGGGTCGGAAGGTCCCAATTTGACCAAATTTATTGAAACAAGAAAAAACTGTGTACTCTGACGGAAAAATAGTTGGTGTAACATTCGGTCGAGAGAGAAAGCTCTAGGGCAAAGGGGGTGGTAGTGGTGGCAGAGTCAAAAAATTAAAATATATTTGGCACTGTTTTCCTAATTTCTCATGCAATCTGTACCAAAGTCAACATGATTTATGTAAGTCTTAGTTCAAAAGTACACAGGAATCCGGTCCAATATTTAGTTGGTGTGGCTTGAAGGTATAATGGAGGACGTTCAGGGCTTGATGTTAACCGTTGCCCGATCGCCCGGGGCAAGTACTTTTTATTGTCGGGAGAGTACAAATTTCATTGCATTTGCCTGCCGGGCGAGTGCAGTGGCCACAAAAAAAATATTTATCACTCAAAATTACTTTAAAATCACCGACATTAGCTGAAAACGATCCAGCCGGTGCAATTTTTGTTGTTTTGTACACATTCTCGTGTGATTTGAAAAAGCCGCGAAATTTTCCGCCAAATGGCGTGATTTTTGTCAACCTAGCGGTAATTTTGATGTAGTTACCAAAACGACAAACAAGCTAGAAAGCGCTATCATATGGCAGTCTTCTGTACAGCGGTCATACATTAAAACATTTTTATAATTTTTTTTTCTCTCAGACATTGGAGAGGTGCATTTAAATGTTATAGAGCTAAACGTGTTAAATTGGTGACCTGTTATGTTATTATTATTGTCTTGTTGCTGCATTTATTTTGTC